>NW_023596466.1:0-55000 GCF_011947565.3 Pollicipes pollicipes
AAAGCGAGGGTGTGGCAGTTGCTAGGCGATTGAACGGCTGGGCTCTGGGTCCAAGGAATGGAGTGAATTTGCGTTGCTTCGTCAATGCGTTCAGCTGATATTAAATCGGTCCTGTAGCCTCCTTATCTTGTAGTCAGCTCGACACTAGCGGAATTCGCTGTGTGTCTGATCACTTGCGTAAAACGTTCTTAGAAGATTGGTATTCAACGTAATTGTTCAGTGCATTTTGAATGCAACCCTATAAGATTTGCTGCTCATTTTCTGGAATGTTGCGGGTGTATGGGCGTTCCAACTTCACAGAAAAGTGCACTCGTGTCTGTTCATCACGTTTGCAAGATGCGTGTTCACTGCTGTATCCCAGCATCTGTTTCTCCAGTCTCGCAGTGCATCAGCTCACTCGGCTCGCTGTGTACCTTTTCCCGCCATTTCCGATCTGCCAGTTCCCGCCATTTCCACTCTGCCTGTTCCCGCCATTTCCACTCTGCCTACTCCCGCCATTTTCGCTCTGCCTGTCAGCTTCAGCGAGACGCGGGCACTGACCTCTCCCCTGCTCCAGGTGATCCTGAACAAAGGTCATGACCGAGCAGTCGACTACTGGAGCCTCGGCGTGCTCATGTTCGAGCTCTACACGGGAGCGTAAGTACCAGTCTGCTGTCGGCTGCTGGGCGCTGTCGTGAGGTCGAAGGTCGCAGGGCACCTTGGTTTCCTGCAGCTAGAGTTCAGCGAGGGATACTTAGGGTGTCAGATTGGATTTATATGCGTTCAGCTCTGCCACCCATATTCGATTCTCCGAAAGCTGGAGGTGCCTGTCGTTGTACTCCTGGCGGCACTCTTGGTATGGATACGACACGCGATTACCATGATGTGCCTGATAGCCTCCCAATGCGTGCCTGGTGCCTCCGGGCAGACCCTGACACCTCACACGTGACACTGGTGATCACTGACATTGACACAGGACACCTGACACCCACCTGACATTGTCAGCATTGTTAACATATACACGACGGAACGCAACGCGAACGCCGCAGCCTGCCTTCCACGCTCGTCGCCACGGCTTTCGTACCAGTCGAACTGTCCGGAGTTGTCGAGGGAAACAAACGATTCGTTGGTCTGTGATTGGTGGCGACAAACGACTGTTTATCTCCGGTCCGGACAAGCCACCATTTGCCTCTGACTGATAGCGACATAGAGTCGTTGGTCTCGGCCTGTTGCAAACGATCGTTGCTTGCTGATTGGTCGTCGGTCTGTGGCAATGGCAAGTGACTGGTGACCGCTGATTGGTTGTTAGCTCGTGGCAGGCCATTGTCTGGCCCCTGATTGGCGTGGTGGTTGAACAGTCATGAACGTCGCCCTTACCAAATGGCAAGTACCGCTGCGCTGACTCAACTGGTTAACGGGCTTGACAAATGATTCGCACCACATTCCTGGAAACTCTGTCTTGGAGGCTCGAGCGATCGCTCCGTATTTACAGTGATAACTATCGCCGAGGGGGAATAATATAAAGCGGTATAAAGCGGTATCAAGCGGTAGCGGTAGCGGTAGACCTATGCGCCAATGTCGCGTCATGAGCCTGTGATGAACCCAAGCGTCACGTTGTTCATGCTTGCGCTGCCAGTTTCGTTGTTTTTCGCTTTTCAAACTTTTCAAACTTTTCCAAATTAAGAAAGTAGGTACTATGGCGTTGATTATGTTGAAATGATTGCGATCTCAATTTCAATAACCACGGCGACGAGATTGTTGTCTTGATGGTGGTGGTTTGATGATGACAACAATGATTTTTCATTATTCTAGCCCGCCGTTCTCGGCGTCTGACCCGATGAAGACGTACAACATCATCTTGAAAGGAATCGACATCATCGACTTCCCCCGGCACATCCCCCGCTCCGGCGAGCAGCTGATCAAGCGGCTGTGCAGGGACATCCCCACTGAGAGGCTCGGTGAGTGACGGCTGGGTCGGCCTCTGTGGGACAGTCCGTGGTTGGATCAGCCTCTTTGGGACAGTCCGTGGTTGGGTCAGCCTCTGTGGGACAGTCCATGGCTGGGTCAGCATCTTTGGGACAGTCCGTGGTTGGGCCAGCCTCTGTGGGACAGTCCATGGCTGGGTCAGCCTCTTTGGGACAGTCCGTGGTTGGGTCAGCCTCTTTGGGACAGTCCGTGGTTGGGTCAGCCTCTTTGGGACAGTCCGTGTTTGGGTCAGACCATGTGGGACAGTCCGTGGTTGGGTCAGCCTCTTTGGGACAGTCTGTGGCTGGGTCGGCCTCTTTGGGGCAGTCTGTGGCTGAGCTGGCCCCTGTGGGCCAGTCTTTGACTGGGTCGGACTCTGTGGGACAGTATGTGACTGGGTCAGCTTCTGCGGGACAGTCTGTGGCTGGTTTCTATGGGGTTCCATTCAGCCCATGCTTGCTTGATTACGTCGCTGAAATAATATACCGTGACATTTTATAGGTTGCTTATGATCCGACTTATGCTGCACTTAGCGAGATGATACGGTAGTATGATGTGATAACTCGTAATAGCTCATTCAAAACTCCCAACCCGCAATGTTGTGCTCCCTTCGTTGTTGCTAGTCGTCTGTTAGTCATCTGCTGATGCTTTGACTGAAAACCGAGTCGGTGGTCCGGGAAGCCATTTTGGCATTTTGAGATGGGTGTTGTGGTCACACCTGTGTGCTTTCATGACGATATACTGGCACAAATGAAAGCAGATTTAAATTTATTGATCTTTCTTTCGTTCGCTGATGACGTTATCAGTGATTCAAACAAAGCATAAATCACCACAAAACCAAAACATCGAAAAATCTCTAAAAAGGGACAGGAACACGACCACCAAAATCATTGCCATCCTGCGCAGTCTAATGAACTCAAAGTACGAGCAGAATTGATGTCGCGGTAGCTTTCGGTCTCTGGTTTTGTTCTGATTACGCCGTAAAAATAACGATAGAACCAAAACAAACATGCCCCTCGTAAGCAAGCTAGCTATATTCAGCATTGTTTAGTGTGGGGGGGGGGGGGAGGGCAGGAGAGATAGAGTCTGCCACCATCAGGGTGACTCTGTAAACCCTGTGCCCCCCCCCCCCCCCTCCCTTGGCAAGGCTCGTAAACAAGTGAGCTATATCCGTCGATTTACTGGGGTCGGCAGTCACCATCAGGGAGCTTTTGGCAGCTCTGTGCCCTCCCTTGGCAAGGCTCTGGCCAGGTCCCTGCCTACATACAAAAGCAGATACAATCAGGTTCACTGAATAAGAGGCAAATTAATGCTGAGTCGACCAATTCATGCCTATGGTGCTGTAGCAGGTGTCCAATAGATGATTTACAGCAGGCATGAAGTTTCTCAGAATGGATCGGGGCTACGGAGATCGAACAGTGAGAATGACTCGGCCCGCCACCAAAATATACCAACAAGCAGATTTTTCCGCCGGATTTTGCTCGTTTTCTTCCAAAACATGGGAAAAATGAAGCCCATTTGGGGAGGGTCAGCTTTCCTTCCCAGCTAAATGGTAGATCACGCTCCTGATTTACGCACCAATAAGAAGTGATGCTGATCCATGAATGTGCGGCAAAGCAGCCATAGGACCAGTGGTAACTCAAAATTCCTTCCCGGTAGTGAAGTTTTGCTTCGACAACGAAAACAGTGTTGAAATGGACGTGTAATCTTAGGAAGTTGGATAGTCTTATTTCCCAAATGGCATAGATGAGTCGAACGGACAAGAACGTACGCCAGTGGAAGAAGCTGAAAACGTAAATCTAGCATGGTCAACGTAACATTTAATTTGTTCCAGAATGTGTTATGCTATTAATTAAGAAAACGGACGGTGTTCATGTATTTCGTTTCGGTCCCCCCCCCCCCCCCATGCCCATACTCCCTGGTCACCTGGCTTGGTTCCCACTAAAAAAAATTTAAGCGTACTCTGAGTCTGCTCCCCAATTTTTGAAACGTTCCTACGCCTATGGCCGACTGCGTATTAGACTTAAGCGGGCGTTCAAAATCCCACAATATTCCCATTTCAATATTTTGGTATATTCCCATTTCAAGTAAGTCGTGCAGCGTGTGGCATCCGCGAGCTTCGCTGCATCACCGAGTCAGCCCTGACTCCGTCGTCTGTCGACCCACTCTCTGCTAGTCAGTTGTCCGTGTGAGGCCGGTGTCACCGACGAAATAAATGCCATTAAAAAATATGAAAATATAAAAATATGAAAAGAATGAAAATCAGAAAAATATGAAATTTGACACGTTATTTCTTGTATCAAAGACGCCATTGTTCTGGCCCTTTTCTCAGCGGTGACAAGCAACTGCATATTTTCTGCGTGTTTATGCGGCGAGAGCATCGCTTTTTTCATGTGTACGCGCATGCGCGTTTGTATAGTTCATCAGTCAAGCCAATCATGCTGAATGTTGTCGGGGACTGCGTCGAGCTTTAATAAAACATGTCCCATGATCAGAATGCCTAAATGGGACAGGCCCGCCCTGCACAACTGCACAACTGCTCTCAGCGCAGGTCCGTTCGTCATCTGCCACTGTGCGGCGGGAACACGCCCTGGCATGAGGCCGACTGGTGAGCGAGGGCGAGCCGCCGCCGGACGCGCTCTACCGGGAGACGAGGACTACCGCCGCCACCGATGCTAGCAGCGCTGGTTGGAACTGAACTGACCGTATGCGTCGTCGGCACGAGCCTTATCTTACCTACTTCTTACCTTACCAACGCCAAGTCTTACCTTACCAAGCCGTACTTCTTCACCGCAGGGTATCAGCGCAATGGCGTCGAGGACATCCGAAAGCACAAGTGGTTCCAGGGCTTTGACTGGGAGGGCCTGCGCTGTCGAAGCCTCACGCCGCCCATCATACCGCAGGTCGGTGAGGTCAATGCCAGGTCAGGTCAGGTCAGTGCAGTCAATGTCGGATACGTCAGGTCGGTGCGATCAATGTCAGGTCACGTCAGGTCAGGTCGATCAATGTAGGTCACGTCAGGCAGGTCGATCAATGTCAGGTCACGTCAGGTCAGTGCGATCAATGTCAGGTCAGGTCAGGTAAGTACGATCAATGTGGGGTCGGGTCAGATAACGCCTGGTGGGGGTATCAATCAAGGATAGAATAGTCGTAGGTTTTGGGCTTTTTGAAGGGAGGACGTTTCGTGTCGTCGAGCACCGGTTTTGTGGGGTGTTAGCTGGTGCGGAGCACTAAAGGGACTCGTGGGCTGAAGGGTCTGGCGAGGATCGGACTCGGGTCCCCAAAGTTAGAGTTGGTGCCGGTAGTGACTGGACTTTCTGGCCGTCGATTTGCGCGCGTGTCCCGCTCCCGATGACGCCAGTAATGTTCTGATGACGTCAGTGGTGTTCCGATGACATCAGTGGTGTCCCGATGACGTCATTGGTATCCATATGACGTCAGTGGTTCTCGATGCCGTCAGTAGTGTGCCGGTGATGTCAGTGGTGTTCGGTGACGTCAGTGATGCCCCGATGGCGTCAGTGGTGTCTTGATGACGTCATTGATGTTTGGATGACGTCAGTGGTGTCTCGATGTCTCCGCTCCCGGCAGCGGCGCGTCCGATGCGCGCTGACGGAACGGTGCCCCGTCGTTCCAGGTGAAGGGCCCCACGGACGCGTCCAACTTCGACTGCTACTCGCGCGACCTGGAGACACCTCCGGACGAGCTGTCCGGCTGGGATGATGACTTCTGATGGTGTGAGACGCGGCCGCCCGCGCAGGCCGCCACGGAAGACGGCGTCACCGTCGCTGAGAAAGACGGCGCCACCGTCGCGAAGGAGGACGGCGCTATCGTCGCTGCAAAAGATGGTGTCACTGCCGCTGCTGACGAGGGCGATACCAAGGTCACCAGGGACGGTGCCACGGACGCTACGGCGGAGAAAGGCACCGTGGCTTCGGAGCACAACGCCGCCGCTGCTGCAGGAGTATTCGCCGCCTCCGCTGGCGTGGAGAGCGACGCCGCCGCCAACGAAGATGGCGCCACTGCCGCGGCAGAGGACGTCCCAGCGCACAGGAGGACTCGTCCGAGCCTGTGACCTGCTCAGCACTAGGGGCTGGAGCCGTTGGGGTGACGTAATCGATGAGTCACCCCAGTGAGCCGCGCGCGCCAGCGCGAGAAAACCGACACATCATGTCACGTGCCTCCGCAGCGACGTCGCCGCCCGTTTGGCGCGGGCGAGGCCGCCGACCACGTGACCCGACCCGGCCGGGGTCGCACGGCGCCGCTCGCCACCAGGGTGCGGGCTGCGAGGCGCGGAGTGCTCGAGCGGTGGCGGACCCGGGGCGCCGTCTCGTACGCCGTCCAGCATGTGGAGTGGGGTTGCGCGGGTGACGGTCGCCTTTAGGGATGGGTCTGGTGTTGAAGCGCGCGGCGGCGGACACAGCTGCGGCCTGCCCGCCAGCGGCAGCGATGACGTGGGTCTCTTCGAAAGTCGTCTACAAAGCCGTGTCGCGAGAGATGTTTATTTTTCAGAGAGCGTGCGCAGCGGTGTGTGATAAACTTTGGCGCGTTCTGCGCAGGACAATCATAGCGTGGCGCCGGATTGACGAGCCCACGAGGTGGTACCGGGCGTCAACATGGCGTCAACGTCAACTCAACGTGGTGGCGTCCTGGTTCACGGCGCCCTGGCGGAGGCAGACGCCATAGGCAGGTGGCAACAGCACGCCGTCGCTCTCCGGTTGCAGTGGCTGTGCGGATGTATCACTCGAGTGACGTCACGGGACTATATCACTGAGTGACGTCACGCGGTGAAGCGGACACTGCTCGCACTGCGTCTGTTCACATATTAATTGTAACGGTCGTCGGGAAAGCGATTGATGGCTGACAGCCAATCACGAGCGGAACCGGTCAGCGGCGTCTTTAATTGGCCGACCATCGGTGAGGATTCTGGACCGCGCACCAATCAGGGGAAGGTCTGTATTGGACGCCGATTCTGTAGTGTACTTGTTACCATAGAAGCGATACATCTGATTCTGCTAGCCGTTTGTATGGTCTTGCCGCTAGCCGCTTATTATGGCTTGTAGGGTCTTGTCATGTCTCCGACACTGGACAGCAGGGGCGAGGCCAAGAGTTCATCGAGGTTACAGCTACAGCTAGCTGCTCGTCGTAGGGTCTCGTCATGGCTCCGACACTGGACAGCAGGGGCGAGGCCAAGATTTCATCGAGGCTACAGTTACAATCAGCCGCTCGTCGTAGGGTTTCGTCATGTCTCCGACACTGGACAGCAGGGGCGAGGCCAAGATTTCATCGAGGTTACAGTTACAATTACAGTCACAGTTCAATTATTCACGGAAAGCTTTAACTTTTTGTCAAGAGCTGTCTACGCTACAAGGTAAAAGTGCGTTGCCCAGCGTTACACAGCGTCACGTAAAAAAAAAGAGTGGACCGGCCTGAAGACGGATCGTCACTCCTTCACTCACCCCGGCACGCTCACACTCATCATTACAACATCACAGATAAATCGAACATAAAATCAGAACATCACAGACAAGCCGAAGAAGCATGAGCTGCCGTAGTGCTGCACAATGATCCGCCCCAATCAGATCCAAAGACCGATCCGTATCGCACACACAGAAACCAAACGGGAAGCAGAAGAAGTGGACGGCGGGGAGGGCCGCGATGTGACTGGCATACCTGTAAAATGATTTCGAATACAACTGCGACTAAGACGCCGTGGACATAAAACACAAAACGAGACGCTGTCTCGCACTATGACGAAAACCGGGAGACAACGCCATGTAAATTGCGCGGTCTTGAAGGCCGGGCCTCGGGCCTGAGCAATTGCCATATAAAGGACGCGATTTTGAGCGACTTGGCGATTTTGAGGGATTTGGCGGAATTCCAGAAAATCACTTGAAATACGGCGAGAAAGATGAGAGGCAAGTAAGAATCTGACCGATGCTTCCAACAGAAAACTAGGCAGAGAGAACCAAGCGCAACAACATCAAATTCGGGGACAACGGGAGTCCTTCCGAATTAAGTGGGGAGGCCATAGCCATTTTGGGATTAATTTCGACACAGTATCCATCGAGTCAATGCTGAACTTTCAGAACGTTGGGGCTCAGCCCCATCCCTTTTTCTCGGATCTTGCGTCCCTGACCACAGCCGAGGGAAAATCAGACTGTTTCAACGGCAGCAGTACGCCTTACAAAGCAAGACTCAAAACACATACATCCCGCAAAGAAGACAACAGACCCAACCCTGGTTACGGCAAGGCGGTCTTGGAGTCAGTGGTGAGTCAGCCCTGGACGCGGGCTAGCCGGTTAGCCGATTTTGCAGCTGGCTTATGGCTAACGACTAATGCAGGGCCCCGAATGGGCGTCACTTTCGGGTGAGGGCTGGAAAATACATGCGAGACCGTTGTAAATTTAATCTGATCCAGCTGACTATACCCCAATATTTCAAGAAAAACTCGATTTCGTAAGATCTTGGCACTTAACACCCGCTGTTGTGCCATCAAAGAAATGTAGTCGGGCAGGGGTTTATTCCCACGGAGGCGATGAGGGCGACTGTGCGCTTACAAGTTGGATACAATACTTAGTTGGATACAAATGCAGCATAACCTCGCTCACCGCTCGCTAGCCAATAGCATAGTTTGAGCGCCCCGTGGAATCCCTGGCTCGTTCGGCCGACCGACGCCTCAGGGAACGCGGCATCTGGCGGCCGCCGGCGGGCCCCGGCAGGTCGACCTGGCGGCCGCCGGCGGGCCCCGGCAGATCCACCTGGCGGCCGCCGGCGGGCCCCGGCAGGTCGACCTGGCGGCCGCCGGCGGGCCCCGGCAGGTCGACCTGGCGGCTGAAGGCGGGCCCCGGCAGGTCGACCTGGCGGCTGTCGGAGGGCCCCGGCAGGTCGACCTGACGGCTGCCGGCGCGTTCCGGTGGGTCAACCTGGCAGTAACAAGTCATCCCGGACCTTGGAAAATTACCCAAGGTCCTAAAGGTCAAGGTCAAGGGTCAAACTGTCGTTTTCAAAAACTAAAAACTAAATTAGTTCCCCTCCCCAAAGACTGCCTAAATTTTGTGTTAGTCTCGCTTACTTTTAGCAAAATTCAAAAAATATGGGGTTATATGAGTTTAAGTAGGTCCACACCTGTATGGGGTTTTGAATTCAAAAGGCCATTTTGAAAATCATTCCCTGCAGTTCACAGCCCTGTCTTTCTTATTATTTAAAAACCCTCTGAGCTATACGGCCGCGAAGATGTGCGAGCTTCTCCGCGCCGACTTTCAATGCCATTCAGGTCCCAATCACATTCAAATCCTGCCACCCCATCGGTCATGCGACGTCAAAGCCGAGAAGAATCTTATGGACGAGCCGTTCAGAGCTGGCGGCCGTGAACACGATTCCTAAGCATAGTGGACCTTAGTTGGCTCTCAATGAATGTTGAGCAAACACAGGTATGCATCTTAAATTCGCGGTTAAATATGCAAGCACACCACGATGAAGGGCCAAAACACTAGCACATAACGATATTCAGCTCAGAAAACACCTCCAGAACCTCCACCGCCACCTCCCGGCGATTTTTTTTTTGCTTTGTTTCAACTTACGTTATTCGCCATGAGAGGAAAGCGGGGCTAACAAATCTCGCATAAGCTAATTCCTGAGTAATCTTGCACAAAAACGGCTCATCCTATGTAAGTCCAGGGGCTACTTTAGAGAGAAAGCACAGGAAAACCACACAAATGCAATTTTGCTTTGATAGGATGGGCAATACGGAAAATATGGTCAGCAAGGACCATCATTCAAGATCATAATTTATCGCATATATGTGGGATAAAGCCCGCGAGTGAAAGCTAGGCTACGTTGCGTGCCGGTCCGTTGCCTTTTTCCGACATTATTCATGCGCACCACGGGGCTAGGTGGCGAATCAGATTCCGTTAGATCTTCGTGCCCCATAGCGATTTAATCACGAAGTCCAGGTCAACATCGGATCGGGATTGGACAGAATCGCTGTCGCCTAGCAGCGTTCGGAGGGTGTGGGGGAGGCGGTGTGTTAACGAGTGACTCGTGACATAGCGACGTTCCCGAGTAAGAGCAGCGTCTCCAATCAATATGTGTCAAAATTCAATACAAATCAATAACCAATCCAATCAATACGTAAGTCAGACATGACAAGCCTTGCAGGCCGGTGGCGCAAAGCGACTGAATATGTAACTATGGATGAGACGAATGTTTCCGTGACATTTCCCGCAACGTCTCAAACACAGCAAAATCACTTCTCTTTGCCTGTTCTGATGACACGTTGCCCGTGGTTGGAGTAAAGGTTTGATTCGATACATGTGTCTAGCATGCGAGAGATTCTACTGGTTCTGCAAATACGAAGCAAAACGGATTTAAATGAAATGAACATCACCTAGTGCCAGAAACAATGCTAGAGGCGTTGGTAGACAGACACCTTCGTTCTCAAGGGTGTCGGCGAGGACATTTCCGCAATGCTATAATACCACGATATCCACAGAAAGGTCACATGTTGGTCGGTAGGTAGCGAAAGTATTATATTATGGATGTTATGCACTCCCGGGTGGTTTAAGCACTACGAGCGATTACTAGAGTGGCAATTCCGCGCGGCTAGTTTTGCAGCACGTCGACGTCATACAAAAGTTGCACGACGCAATCAAACAATGACGTGTTAGGGAGCACATTTACCAAACCGAAAAAAATGTGTGGTCTAGAGCATTCTCTTTTACATAACACGCGCCTGGGTGGCCGGCTAGATACTCTTTGCTCAGGCGGGGGGTCAATTCGACCCTCTGAGATCTCAGGAACTAAGAAAGATAGGGACACCAAATTCAGGCGGTGTATTAACCTGTACGTGAAACCATTTAGATCAAAGTGTGAGGTTTCTACGTCATGACATTCGGGTCAAATAAGGTCAAAAAAGGTCAAGTTCCAGGTTGGTCTCCAAAGGGCCCCTAGAACCTAGATAGCTGTTCAAAGCAAAAGTTCACGTGCACATTTAAGGTCAGTGACCTTGCTTAATTTCTTTAAAGCCATGGTTACCAAAATAATACAAGGCTGCTTTGAGTTTTGCACTTAAATAAGTGATACAAATTAAGCTAGAAAGCATGGTCCTAAAACAAAAATGTTGACCTGGCTCATTTTAAGTAAGTGGCCTATTTTGTCCTTCAAGAAGTACACGGAAGGTGTATAATGCAGTTCCTGTTAGTAATAAATTTAAAATGAGCACCAAAGGGCACCCATACAACAAGTCCTAGAGTAATAAAACAAATTGATTTTGACCTTGGTCTGACCTTTATACCTGGCCCTGAGTCAATGCAATTTGCTCTTTTAGTTGGTATGTTGCATAAAAAAGCATCCCAGAGATGTATGCCTTGGTCTAACACTCAGCTGTCAGATCAGATTGAACGATTCCCTAGAAATTGCCTTCGCCGATACCAAGGCCTCAATTTGACCTCCCACAGGTCAGCGACCTTACAAAGTACACTTAATTTTGTGATGTCATACGACCCGCCATTCAATTTTTCCACAGCTATGCCGAATTCGGCGCGGCTACGCCCCGCTCGGAAACCATTCTGGAAAAACCTTCGGGATCAATTTGACCCCCACCCGAGCGCGTGTTAAAGGGAGTGTTCCGCATCTGAATGGAAACTTGAAGTGAAACAGTCATCTTGAAGATCATTCAGTGCAGTTCACAGCCCTGTCCTTCCGAAGACATGAACCCTTCTATTTTCACAAAGTCAGAGCCAGTCAGCCGGCTTTGTGGCTAGCTTATGGCTAATAACTAATGCACGGTCTCGAATTAGTGTTTCTTTCGGGTGTGGATGGGAAGATGCATTCAACACGTCTGTAATTTCGACCTGATAAAGCTAAGTTTATCCCATGACTTTAAGAAAGGTCGATTTCGCAACATTTTAGTACCTTTCGTTTCATCCACTGTTGTGTCATCAAGGGAAAACCGTCGAACAGATGTTTATTCCCACGGAGGCGATGAGGGCAGTTGTGCCCTTACAAGTCGACACAAACGCAACATGACCTCGCTCACCGCTCGCTAGCCAATAGCAGCATTTGGGCGCCCTGTGGTATCCCTGGCTCGTTCGGTCGACTGACGCCTCAGGCAACGCGGCTCCTGACGGCTGCCGGCGCGCCCCGGCAGGCCGACCTGGAAGGAACACGTCGCACCTCGACCTTGGAAAATTTCTCAAGGTCTTAGCCTACACTGTCGTCAAAAATTAGAAAGTAAATTGATTCTCCGAAGGCTATTCACTTTCCGTTTTAGTCTCACTTAGTTTCAGTGAAATTCGGACCGTGTATTGTATGGGGCTCGAACTGGAAAAAAAAAACATCTGGAAGATCATGCTCTGCAGTCCACAGCTCTGTCTTTCTTAAGAATTTAAAACCATCTGGGATACACGGCCGCAAAGAAGTGTAGACTTCTACCTGTAGACTTTCGAGACGAATAGATGCAGAGCCACAATAAATTGTTTATTTGTACTGTCCGTGGTGTCTGAACTGAAAAATGGGCGTACCACATGTATACGGAAGACTAGGACTTCCCAATATTTTTTTTTTTATTAGAAGGGGCCCTTCTGCTCAGATTTTCAACATGCACGTGCCCTTTTTGAGAGCATTTTATTGTTCAGGAAGCTGTTCAGGACGCAGACCAGCTAAGATAACCGTTCCTGTCTGCAGCAGCACCAAGCGCGGAGGCCGCTATTTCGTTTTTATCCTTTCCACCACTGCTGAGATGGCCGTCAGATGGCACTGCCGGTCCCACCGATTAGTCGTCGCCAGCGTCGCTACTTGAAGACAATGTTTCGCATTTGAGGATTTTAAAGCCAGCAGCAGGTTTTATGAAATAAGCCGACTTGTAACGATTGGCATACTTTTACGTGGAAAAGAGTACCTTAGTCAACACAACTGCTCATTAGTTGATATGCTAATATGCGTAGTTTATCAGTTGGTTGGAATCTGTCTGCAGCCGGCCTCCGCCCGTACGGCACCAAATGTGGCCAGCACCTGCCAAATGGCCCCAGTACCGACGTGTCCTCCACCGCTAACCCCACAACGCGGCTGCGCTCATGCTTCAGCACAGTCGCATGTAATTCTGCGTTCCAAGTCCTCCGCGGCATGTAATTCCATGTTCCGAGTCCTCTGCGGCACTCGCGGGTCACTCTGCATAGTTAAAGTATATATATATATACATATATATATATATATATATATATATATATATATATATATATGTATAACTGCATAGTTAAGTATGTAAGTTGTTAAGTGCATCCGTAAGGCACATTTGTAGATAGATAAGGCAGTAGTGATAGCCTTATTCCTCGGAGAAAAACCACTAGAACGGAAAAATAGATGCGTTAATGTTTGGCAACATGCCTTTATCGGAACGAAAAGCAGGAGTGAATTATTGCCTTCCGATGATCGCACTAGATTTGTCAGCTTTTTTTAACAGTGAGCCACAGTTTTTGCAGGACACTGACATTCAGGGGATTATACAAGGGGCAATTCCAAGCCATTGCTACGATGCAGTGCACATCTAACCAGGAATTAGAACATGTCAAATATACGTGTGCATGCAAACGAATTCAAGTAAGCAGACACCACGCATCACGATTCATTCAAATGTGCAATTCAGTTCGAATAAACAGGCACCACACATCACACATGTGGTGTTCACATGCGATGCGTGATGCCTGCTTACTTAAATTCGTTTGCAACTACACGTATTTTTCGCGTACCTTTTCTTATTCAGATGTGCACTGTATCGTAGAAATGGTTGGGAACTGCTCTTTGTATAATGCCCTGAATGTTGGCGTTCTGTAAAAACTGTGGTTTGCTGTTAAAAAACAACTAAAAATCGAGAAGAATCATCGGCAGACAATTTTGAATTCACTTATTTTGTTCTTCGCGATAAAGGCGTATTACCGAAATATCAACGCACCTATGTCTGCATTCTCCTGGTTTTCCTCCGCGGAATAAGGCTATTACCCCTGTCTTATCTTTCTAACCCCATAGCATCACGTTGTTTCATTGCTTTGGGGGACGATTTCCACTGCCGCACAGTGCAACTATGCAAGCTGAAACCACTTTGCTGATTGACGTCGTGCTACTCGGTTGGAAAACCGCACGTAAAACACGACCGGAACTGCTGGTTCCTTCCCTACGGGATTCATTTATCGGCCTACACAATGTACGCGCCCGAAGGGCGAATCACATGAAGCACCGTTGCGAGCGAGGACGGAGCGTTGAGTGGAAGCTTATTTGTACTCCACCCCGCTTGACCCGGCGTTGTGGCTCCAATACAGGCTCGTCGCCGCTGTACTCAGCTCGAAGGGCGCCTGGCGTGCCGCTCAGTTCTTCGGCGTGATGTCAGGAAGCTCGCGCAAATTGGTGGAAACACATACAAACATAGCGGCAATGTCCCATTATATAAATCATACCATTTTATCATATATATATATATATATATATATATATATATATATATATATATATATATATATATACCACATATAGTGGTATATATATATATATATATACCACTATATCGTCATATCAATATAATCATTTGAAAGAAAGAAAGGCACAGAAAGCTTACTTTACACGATTGGCATGCTACTAAAGAGTACGCTGCACTTTTGTATGAGGTTTTAAACTGAACTGGGCATTTTGAATCGGAGCTGCCACTCTTAAAGTGAATTTCCCACCCTCAAAGCATATTTCAGAAGGTAATCACGCGGACTCACAACGTGTCATTGACATAAATAAAAATGGGGTGCGGAATGGCAACGCCAAAAGAACGTCACGCGTTCCTTTATTTTATTTATTTGGAGTCCAAAGTATGCGGTCGACATTCTAGACCATCGCTGGATTTTCTTTTAATCCCCATGTTATACCGTGCATGAGCGGTGTGTATTTCCAATGCCTTAGACTATTCTGGCGCACACGAAACGACGACTTCGATTGAGACGTCTGTTGTCCTTTTAGATAGCACTCTATTTTGCATATCGTATGTGAATTGCGAATGAAGAATAATAATGTGTTATAACAGCCCTCTTCAACATGCAATGTTTTTTTCCAAAAAAGTTGCATGGTATTGATGTCGGAACGACATTGTAGCTCGCTTCAGAAGCGCCAAAATCTGAAGCTGTGATTGTTTATCCACAAACCCCATTGGTGACATGTAAAAAGTGTCGGTGCAAAATGAGCTGTCTTGTACCCGTCATGTCTCATCGGTATCATTGAAATGCAAAATGGGTTCTTCCACGCTGTGTTTCTCTAGAACAGGAAGCAAAAAGCTGGAGAGGTGTAGTTAAGGCGTCAAACAGCCAAGATTGCAAATCATAGATAAAGGAATTGAAAAATTATTGTGCTATGCTCTTGGCATCATAGCAAACTAAAAAAGGGTTTCCTAGATTGAGCTCTATGGACTTCTGTTGCTATTTCATCTATTTGTGTTGCAAGCGCAGGTGGAAATGGCTAAATGCTAAATGCAATGTACTGTATGCTGCTAAGAGTATTTCCTAGGAACAGAATACCCATACAGAAGACAAAAGTATTGGCCGTGTTCCAAGTATATTAGCCAAGAGAATGAAGAGATAGGTGTATTAATAGCTCTGTATATATATATAGATATATATATATATATATAGATATATAGATGTAGATATAGATATAGATATAGATATAGATATAGATATATATATATATATATATATATATATATATATATATATATATATATATATATATATATATATATATATATATATATATATATATATATATATCTATCTATCTATCTATCTATCTATCTATCTATCTATCTATCTATCTATCAATATCTATATCTATATCTATACATATATATATATATATATATATATATATATATATATATATATATATATATATATATATATATATATATATATATATATATATACATATATATATATACATTTATATATATATATATATATATATATGTTTCATATATGTACGTGCATTTTTTATCCATATATGTATTGAAGTTTTATTCTATTTATTTTGACTTCATCAAGGTGAAGACATGCAGCTGCTCACTCCATTCTCCAGCCGTGCTCGTGACATGGCTTGTACCAAAAATCATGCGCAGTAAAAATTAGTGGACTTGCGCTAAACGTGTGGGGGCTGGAAATAGGGTAGCATGTTTACAAGACGTTGACAGAGTTCTACTTTCCTCTCCAGCTCTACTCAAGATGCCATGGCTGGTTCTAAAAAAACGCGGAACATTTACAAAGCAATATCCACAGCCCGTGTTGAAACAGCTGGTCAAAAGCAATAATCATAGATGGCCATTTGACATAAACGTCAACCAGTGGTGGCGTCCAATTGGTAAATATAATTCCTCGTTTTCTGTGCATTATGCATATCCTTTGCCAGTAAAATGTTCCATCCTCCTTTGATTTGTGTGTACCTCTGCGAAAAAAAACTGTAGAGCTTCAGCTGAGACCGTTAAGCACAGCATGCATCTCGCACAACGTCCTTTAACATTCCAAACACCATTGTGCTGCGCTTTTGCCAGTACGGCAAATCTAGCGATGGCTGTCTGAAACTACTGCTTGGATGCTTTGATGGGTTGATATTTGTATTGAATATCATCCTCTGATATATACATTGGCACAATGGTAACACCTGATATAAGCACTGCCATGGTGACAACCTCTGATATAACGTTGTCATGGCAAACTGATTGCTATTTTTGACGAGCTGTTTCAACATAGGGTGCAGATGTTCCCATGTGATTGCTATACATTATTCTGAGAAAACCAGCAGTGACATCTTGAACAGAATACTGTGTGCGCCGTGGAAAACATCCTACACATTTTCGAAATTCCACACTTGTGGCTCACAAGTACTGATAACCACTCAGGGCAACTATTGGTAGCACAAACCATACCACATTCCTCGTGGAAAACGGGGAGCGTGGGGAGAGCGGCTGCATGCCTTCACCTCGATAATGTCAAAATAGATGGTATAAAAAGTCAGTACATAAATAAATAAATGACATGTATTTATATATATATATATATATATATATATGTATATATATATATATATATATTAATACACCTATCTCTCCATTCTCTCGGTTATTCTACGCGGAATACAGCTAATAGTACTGTCTTCTTTATATGCATAATGTTCTTAGGCAATGCTCTTACCAACTTACAGCACAATCTTTGGTGCATTTAGCCATTTCCATGTGTGTTTGCAACACAAATAGATGGAATAGCAACATACGTCGAAAGAGCTTAATCTAGGAAAACATTTTTTAGTTTTTTGATAGTTTATAAACTAGTAATATAAACTTAGCAATAATTTTTCAATTACTTTATCCATGAGTTATAATCTTAGCTGTTTGACGCCTTAACTATACGTCTCCAGCTTTTTGCTTCCTGCTTTAGAGAAACAAAGCGTAGAAGCAAGCATTGTGCACTTCATTGATACCGATGAGACATGACGGTTACAAAACAGCTTATTCTACATCTTTGATTTTTACATGCCACCAATGGCTTACGTTTATAAACAATCACAACTTCAGATTTTGGTGCTTCTGAAACGACCTCCAATGTCGTTCCGCCATCAAAGTTATGCAACTTTTTGGGAAAGAGGGCATCCTATGTTGAACAGGGGTGCCTCAACATATTTCAATCCTTTATCTGCAATGCACATACGGTGCGCAAAATACGACTATCATCTTAAAAGACTACGAACTTCGCCATCGTGAACGCCGTTTTGCCAGCGCTAGAATAGTTCAACGCCTTAGAAATACGCCTCGCTCATGTACGACACGACGTATGGAGAGTATAAAAGGTGCAGCGATTGTCTAAAACGTTTACCTCATAACTTGGACTCGAAATAATTGAAATGAAGTAGCACATAATACCATTTTAGTGATACCGTTCCGCTGTCCATTGCTATTAACATTAATAACGGGTCCTGAGAGTTCACCTAATCACTGTTTGTAAGCTGTTTTAAAGGTGGAAAACTGCTTTTGAGGAGGGCTGTTCCGAATAATCTTCAAAATGACCATTTAGTTTAAGACTCATACTAATATGAAACACACACTGTAGTACCATATGTAGCAAAGTTATTTTCCTCGGCAGTAAATGTCTCCAGAAAATATAAACCTCCAGATGTTAAAGGACATTGGTCATCTAGAATCCTCAAAAGTATCTAGAACTAGAAAAGCACTAGAGGGCGTCCAAACCTCCTGGGAAAGAGGTCGCTGACCGCATTCCATCTGTTCCATCGCAACCTAAAGTATGCGTGGCTTCCGAAATATTATCCCATACTTCCTTTAAAAAGTCGCCTTCGGCGTCTCACCATCTGTCAGTTGCATCAGACAGCTCTGGGATCGCAAGGTGATCCCTACTTTTTGAATGCTTTAGACAACCATCAGACGCCGTCGCATTCGTCCGTCATTGGTTAACTATCACGTCATTTTTGGGCCCCACGACCATGAATCATTCCCTATGCGCACAGTACACTCGCCGTGCCATTGGTGACCACGTATGCTTTCACTTTTTCTGGGCTCTAAGACGCACGTCCGCTGTTGGTTTTGTGTGTGGACGTTTTGATGTGAGTGTTGGTACATGTAAGCGACCAGAAAATAGAAGCTGTGTGTGACAAGACCTCTTTTTGTTGGACTCGCAAGAAAAACTGGCACGTGCTAGGTCTGCACTAGTATTAACTATTAGGCAAGCAGTCAAAAATCTGCTACAAATTGACGCCAAGTGACCCGGACCCACAAACATTCGTCTGCAAGTCGTCAGTCTTCAAGTTCTCTTCATGAGTGTTTGGAATCGTGATCCAAACCATCCTTGACCTATTCTTGGACGCTTGAGCCTGTATCAGTGTTTGACAGTGTTATTCGTATTTGTCGTGTTGCTTCGCACTGACGAATACGACTACACCTGCACACGCAATTGCTGAGAAACAGCTGATTGCACAAGCCAGGCAGGAAACCGTGCGCGAGGTTAGAGTTAAAGGGCGTATACAACACGGCAGAACATTCAGGGGGGAGAGTTTGCCGAAATTACACGATTGGGCAAGGGATATGGCAACATCTTTTGCACAACGGACGACGAACGCATGCGACTTTTCGCACCCGCATTTTTGGTTGACATGCAGGGAAGTTTGTCTGTAGGCTTGTTAATAAAAATCCCCAACTCGGATGGAAAGATCTCCGTAGATCTACGTGAGCGATACAGTAAGCCGCAGGATCCGTATTGTGCTCAAATGAAGTGGTGTCAATTCAAACAGCATTCTGGGGAACTTGGGCAAATTTTTTTGGAGAGGCTTCAGGCGATAGCATCCGAGGCTTCTCCTGATGTGTCTTGTCCCGAGGTTCAGCGTTTTCTGATGGAAGTGTTCCAAAAAGAGTGATGGATGGTAGTAAAGCGCGCGGTATGATCCGTGAAAATTTGTGTACGGTTCAGTAAGCCGTTGATTTCGCGTGTGCCGACAACAAGCGGACCGCACATTTGAAATGTGCAGAAGAACAATAGGTCCCACCGAAGAACCCATGGATATTGACATAGTCTGTAACGTACCTGGTGCTGGAAAATTTGAAGACTTAGAGGAGTCACTTAAAGAGCTAAGTTCAAAGTTGGACGAAGCCTCGAAACGAGTATCAGTTTCAAAACAGAATACACCTCCCTTGCTACCAAAGGGTCAATATCATCTGCAAAGTCGAGGCTAAGTGCCTTGAAATGGGGAGTCGCGTAGAGAAACAGTAAAATTTGCTCAATCACGTTAGTTCCAGCCGTCTCAACGACCTGGAAGTAAAAGCTTCCGGCAAAAGAATTTCCAAAATTTCCGTCCACCTTCGTTTTACTCTCCTTGTCAACCTCCAAGCTTGCAGCAAAACAGGCAATATCATGCACGTTCACGTTATCAATGGACAAACGATGGTCGTCCCATATGCACTATTTGCCCGAAAATAGACCACGCTCAACGTAATTATCGTGTTCAAAACAATTCCCAAGGCTGTAACTCCCAAAACATCCGCCAGGGAGGCTATATCGGTCCGCTGTTCTTGGAGCCGAGCAAAAGGAAAGCCAATGTGAAAACGGTTCCCCAGGTAAAATTGCGCGAGCCCTTATAGATCCAGACACTCCGATGCGCTAGATATCCTCTGGCAATCGCAAAACGTATCCTTTTGTAAAGACAAGTGCCGACATTTCCCTCACTTCCCGCGAAGCTTTTGACAAAATCTCGCGCAAAAAATGCAGATGAGTTTTCAACCAAGGAACAAACAAGCCGCTTTCAGACCCCTTTCAGCCCCTTTCCCTTTCGGGCCCCTTTCAGCAAGCCCCTTTCAACAAACCCCCTTTAATCCGTCTCTGGAGGTAGACTTAAAACTTTTGGAATTGCTTTTCCTCCGAGAGCTGTCTCCAAGTTTGATAAAACATTCAAGTTTCGGGCTGCTGTAGCTAAAAAGCCACCTTATTTTGTGAGTTGATTTTCTCAGTTGCTTCTGTGCAAAATCAGATTTTGGCAAGAATACTCTGACCATTCATAGCAACGTCATTCTTCTACACCCTCAACATCTGACATGTCAGTCAGTGACATATCTAGTGCGGTCCTCTCAGAAAGCTGCAATCCCCGCGCAGGCGTACTTGTCAGCTGACAGAATTGTCAGCTTTTATAAAACGTACACAGCGTATAGCGCGAACATGTTTAATCGAACCGATGAGTACCGCTCTGTATCCTAGTGAACAAACAGATCTTTTTCGGGTGAGTACAGTAGGGTGTCCGAATAGAAATGGACGCAACCCAACCATCTTAGTTAATACCACAACCAGAGACCGTACTTTGCCAGCCCGACATGTCATAGGCATTGCTGAAATATTAGAAGAAGCCGAAATCCGAGGCGTAGAAATAGATGAGGACTCAGAAGATCAAAAGACAGCTCTGGATGCTACTTCTAAAATTCAAAAGGCTGAGTTTTCTCACATCCCTTCCTATCAAATGCAGCAAATTGAAAGTTTGTTGGATAAACATCCAGACATGTTTGTCACACGCCATCTGGATGCTTGTCGTACAGACCCAGAAACGTTGTAGGTGGGTATAAAGGAGCTTTCCCCTGTAAAGCAAAATCCTTACAGGCGTCCTTTCAGTCAGAGACAGGTGGCAGAAGGCCACATAACTGAACTGCTAAAAGCTGGAATCATTTAACCTAGTCAAAGCCCGTGGTCTAGCCCGCTGGTCACTATTGACAAGGAAGATGGATGAAAAAGATACTGTGTAGATTACAGTAAATTGAGCCAAGTGCCTGTGAAACACTGCCATGCGCCCCCACACATCGATGACATCTTCGCCTCACTTGGAGAATCAAATTCTTCCACCTGTTTGGATCTTAAAAGTGGTTAGTGGCAAGCTGCTATGAATCCTGATCCTACCTACAAAATTGCTTTCACTTGCGTTTTAGGTTCATATTTCTTTTTTGTCCTTTCATTTAGTCCGTGCAATGCCGTGAGACTATTATTTTTACTTATGAACAAAGTTTCGGCAGGCGTACAACATAAATTTCCAATTGTGTGCATTGGTGGTGTCATAATTTTCTCAGACACATTCGAAGAATACCTCCGTCACATTGAAACGTCCGCACAGCGCAGCTTTGGAGCTCAAAAAGTCAAGCTGCGAATTTCTGAAACGGGGAAATTAAATGCTTAGACCGCATGGCTTCACCAAGTCAGATCAAGCCAGGTCCTGGTAAAGCAGAAGTCATGAGAGACCTGACTCGTCCCTCTGATGTAAAAGGCGTTCGTTAATTCATTGGTATGTGCGCATAGTACCGCCGATGTTGTTGAAATTTTGCAAAAATTTCAAAACCCCGCACGCAACTAACGAAGAAAAAACTGGCACTTGTACTGGAATGAAAAATATCAAAAAGCGTTTGAAAGTCTTCGTGAAGCGTCATTGAAGTCATTGTCATTGAACCCCTCGTGCTGGCTTTCGCAGATAACTCAAAGCCATAACAAATTTCAAGTGCATCAATTTCTTGACATAAAGTAACGAGTCCCGGCCAAGGACGTAGTCATCAAATCAATTTGCAACCGTGCGATTTGTAATCACGAGCGCAAATCAGCATCCTTGAATAATTCACGCTCCTAATCGTCGCTAAAGACGAACAACTCGTTTTGACGATGGTGCATATTTTTACGGACTCTGACCGGCGTCTGGTATCATTTGCTAGGTCTCGACATTGCCGACAATCTGCCTTATGGCGTCCGCATATGTAATCCCTGCATGTATTCTAAGTGGCACAAAGGTTCGAACAAGAAGATAGCTCCGCTGATAGTATCCAGGCATACGCCTTGATGGTGGTCGGTGGTCTACATGGCAATGGACAATAAGAGAGTGCATCATGGCGCTCTGCATCGATAGTGAGACGACAAAGGGCATCTGATAAGAGTAGAAGCCTCGCCATGCAATGCGTGTTTTTTTAATTAGGAACATCCACGTCAACCCCCGCGAGGGCCGTGGCAACAGCCAACTGCACTCCTTAGCTTCCAGCACTGTAACGGCCACCGGCAAGTGACCGGTAACCCATAAGATGCTAGAGTGACTCACACGTTACCGCACCCCAGGGAGCACCATGGGAGCTGCAGCGTGCACCCGAGGGAGCAGCATCGTGGCTCCAACGTGCACCTCAGGGAGCAACATCGTGACTCCAACGTGCACCTCAGGGAGCACCAACGGGGTGCTCCTTTTTGCGTGATATGCACGTTGGAGCACCAACGGTCCAGTGCGTAAACCGCCCAACTGTACCAATGAACGCTCTTGCGCCGCTCCAAAGGAAACATCACCACACGCGTGCGCATATATTTCGGCGGTGGTGAGCGACACGCCCGTGGATGTCAGGCCGTCTGTAGCGAAAAGCGGGGATCACCGAAAGTGCGACGAGAGAGAGAGGGCACGCTGTCGGCGATTAACCGAGCCGTCACTTCTCATGCAAACCCCGCCACAGTAACCTTGCCCTGCCTGCGGCCGTTTTGCCCCAGGCAGCCCCGCTGTGTGGATGCACCATTTTCCACCAATTGTTCTACACGACCAATTAATAGCGGGGCCGCTACGCTCCTTCCTGTTTCGTGCTGCTGTGTTCACATCACGCAAAAGGAGACGGCGCCGGAAAAGCGGAGGCTGTCTGCGGCATCATCAGGGAATGGTCGCGACGACAGGCACAGGACTGATCCCCTGACTAATCGCCGAGACATGCGGGACAGTATGCTGGGACAGTCGGGACAGTATGCTGGGACAGTTGGGACAGCACACCGGGACAGTCGGGACAGTCGGGACAATATGCTGGGCAGCCAGCGATTACGAAAATCGGTCAAAATCGGTCTAGACTTGCGCAGATGGTGCAGTCACTACTCTGACACGTGGGCGGTGCAGTCGCCACTCCGACACGCGAGCGGTGCAGTTACCACTCCTATACATTAGCAGTGCAGTCACCACTCTGGCACGTGGGTGGTGCAGTCACCACTCCTTTACATGAGCGGTGCAGTCACCATCCCGATACATGAGCGGTGCATTCACCACTCCTATACATGAGCGGTGCAGTCACCATTCCTATACATGACCAGTGCAGTCACCACTCTGACACGTGGGTGGTGCAGTCACCGCTCTGACACGTGGGTGGTGCAGTCACCACTCTGACACGTGGGTGGTGCAGTCACCACTCTGACACGTGGGTGGTGCAGTCACCGCTCTGACACGTGGGTGGTGCAGTCACCGCTCTGACACGTGGGTGGTGCAGTCACCGCTCTGACACGTGGGTGGTGCAGTCACCACTCTGACACGTGGGTGGTGCAGTCACCGCTCTGACACGTGGGTGGTGCAGTCACCACTCTGACACGTGGGTGGTGCAGTCACCGCTCTGACACGTGGCCGGTGCAATGGCCACTCCGACTTTTGGGCGAATGTGCTGCCACTCCGCAGTTCCGGCAACCGGCACGTGGCCACAGTCCCTACGGGCTGCAAAATCCCGCGGCGAAGCGGCACGTGCATCTAAACGATGCGACTTTGTGCGGAGGCGAAGTATGGTTTCTTTCTGAAACATGCGTAGATTGGACGGCGTGCTTGCCATGGACGATACTCAACGCGTGCCATCGCTTCGAACATGGTGCTTCCGAATGCGAGCCAAAGGTGACAATCTATCAACCATTAAGCTTACGCACGGATTTTTTCCACCCCCGAATTGACAGCAATAGGCTCGGCGATGACCCCCCCCCCCCCCTCCCCCCTATTTGGAAGGATGGGCTGGAAGAGGGTGTAACGTGACTTTGCCGAGCTTCTTTGCATGCAGCACGTGCAGGTTCGTGTGTCATTGACTCAAAAACAGGCTGAGGATGGGCTGTCCCCGACCCCACCTTCGTCATCTGCAGGGTGTTGGCTCTTATGTTCCACTTGTCCAGTGCTTGGACCAATGATTCTATGAATGAACGGGTTCGGGCTATTTCGATACATTGCCCTTCTACTGGTGGGCACTTCTATTTGAAATCGTGTCCACTGTTGTAGATTGCCATTGGCTGGGACTACAGCTCAGACAGTGTCCACTGTCGTTAATGGTCACTAGTCGGGCTGTCACTTTGTCAGTTTGTCAATGTCACTTTGCGTCAGCGGTCTACTGCCCCAATGCCGCTGCAACGCTGCTGCAGTGCTGCTGCAGTGCCACCGTAATGCTGCTGCAGTGCTGTTGCAATGCCGCTACAGTGCTGCTGCAATTCCGCAGCCGTGCCGCTGCAGTGCTGCTGCAATGTCGCTGCAGTGCCGCTACAGTGCCACTGCAGTGCTGCTGCAGTGCTGCTGCAATGCTGTTACAGTGCTGCTGCAGTGCCGCTGCAATGCTGCTGCAGTGCAGCTGCAGTGCTGCTCTCGTCACCATTATGCGAACTGCAAATCATTCTCTTATATAGTAACCTGCCCACCTAAGCGCATTCTCGAAGTAGGGAGTGTTCCGCGTGTTGATGAGTGTCATAAAGTACAGCTGGGTCTGCCTGGCTTTCATAGACAGGAGGGCGGTATCGCCAGCAGGCGGGATCCAGGGCAGGCTGACCGATGGATTGTCCCTGATGAAGTTGCCGATGTCCTCCTCAAAGACAAGGTCAGCTCCGATGGTGTACACCTCGCTGGTGAGCGTCTGAGATGTGGGCAGAGAGCCGATGAATCCCCGCCAGTGTTTCGACCACGCTACACCAACAACGGCGACCCTGAAACGTGGACTGGCTCCAGACAAGCGCAGGACGTCAGCTTTTCGCAGAATCGAGTAGTCTTCGTTCGGGCTGTCGATATTCCGTTCAAAAATGTTCTCCCGGTTCCATCCCGAACTTCTGCAAGTCACAAAAAGATGTGAGATTGCGGTAGCCATGGCCACATGGAGTAACAAAAGGAGCACCTCATGCCACTCAAGACGCTGAAGCTCCGATAAAATCAAGGAATATTGATACTAAGGTGATCCATATTGCGCCCAACAAGTTGTAACTACTACCATGCATTTCAAAGTGAGTGTTGCCCATTTCTGTGGGTTTTTGAAATGCCATCTCGCAAAATCATCTTGAATAGCCATCTTGGAGACATTTTGGTGCAGTTCACAACCCTGCCCTTCATTATGCCAAGTCTCCCTAGCTTCTGATCTATACGCTTGCCAAAATGGGAACATTATCTTCCGAAGAGGATTTGGAAGTGATATTGGCATTCATGATGTTATAATAATGTTATCCAATCCCTGCCATTCTGGGAGCCATGCGGCGATCAATACCAAGACAAATATAACTATTGAAGCATTCGTATCTGGCGTTCGTGAGCACGATTTCCAGATACAACGGCGGCCAACTGGCTCTCAATCAATTTTGTGCGAAGCGTGAAGACGTAATTAAACCGTGACGCATTGAGAACCATATCTACTTTGCAGGGAATTATACTGTCTAGAGCAATCTTTTCGACTTCAAACGTATACTAGCAGTCATAAATGAATTTGTTTCACCATAGCTGATGCTTGCTTTAATATCTTCAAATGTGAAACATTGCCTTTTAAACCAACTGCCTGTGTTGCCACATACTTCATGCCCTGCATACACCAGGCGTCTTACTGGCACAACTGCGCACTGGGCTCATGACGTCAAGACAAGGTATCTGCTAAACTCGACATGATGCGAGTACTATTCACTGAGAAAAGTGGACGCCTTACAACTGCTCTCGGTGGCGTCTTGGCTAGCACGCTACGGCCGTCGTGTTCAAACACAATAAAACACGAATACTGGATGTTTGGAAGTGTTTACAAACCCCGACTTGAAGTTGCCGATCTTGGTCCAGCCGTTGATGTCGCTGATGGATCTGCAGAAGAACGTCATCAGCGCCCCATCGATGGATCCGTAGAAGGTGCCGTAGGAGGGTGCGCCGAGCGTGTCCACCAGGTCACGGCAGGTTACTGTGCGGTCAGTGGTGCAGACGCGCCCGAAGCATTGGTCGCCGTCCTGCTGGCAGTCGGAGTCGGTCCGGCAGAACTGCTGGTGGTCGGAGCGGCCCGGCATCACGTACAGCTCGACCGTGTCGTTCACTGTCAGCTGGCTGAAGCCGGGCACGGACCGGTATAACCGGCACACCATGTCTTCGGGAGAGAAGCTGAGACTGGCGCAGTCGCTGTGCTGGTGACAAAGGCCGCAGCAGGCGCAGCTGCTGGCTACGGACCGTATCTCGGGCACCACCAGCTGGGTGTCATCCATCGTGCCCCCCTGCAGCACAGTGTGCGTGCAGGCCTCTGTCGCGCATCGCAGCAGCAGCAGTGACAGCAGCAGGCGTGGCAGCAGCGGTGTCAGCAGGACCAGCGACTTGCGCACAGTTGGTGGAGCGAACATGACGAGCCTGGCTGCCGGCAAAGCGATATAAAACTTTCCCACTTGGAATTTATTAATCACAAATATGCTTCTTAGCATCTAGCATTTCTTCACGACAAATGTTGATGTTTGCGTAATATTTGTTCAGTGTTTCCGCGAAACATGAAAGAACAGGGAAATTATGTCTCATTTTCAAGCTCGCCATTTATGCCACGCATGGCCTTTCATATAAAACAGTTTATGGCATGCTGTAATCTGAAGAGAAGGCTGCCATGGCTTAATAACTGTGTCAGGTCCACCTTGGTGCAATGATCTAACTACACATTGAAAGGTAAAAATCACAGCAGAAGAGAAAAGCCATTCCGAAAAAACCCAACTTGGGGTCCCATTAACCCAGGGAACTTACTCATTTCTCGCTGGTAAGCACACCTCAAGAAAACACAGACCATTTTGCAAAACTTCACTCCTGGATTTTGCATGTCGCCAAATAAACCATAGGTCACAGTGAACACAAATCATACCCAAATGCACGGTGGTTCGCAGACACATTTGGTGACTGCAACTACATGGGACATGCTCAAATAGCAAACACCACCCAATGCTGGGTTAAATTGGGAGCATGATCCCACATTGCAACTCCAAAACATGGCTGTGAAATCCATAACAGCATACCAATCCGGCTTTTTGCCGCTCAGTCCTTATGTGCAAAGTATGCAACTTTTAATAGTAATGTTTTCTGCTGTGTACGTACATTCCTTTGTCATCTCACAAGGAGGGAAACCCAGGAAAACATTGACTACCGACCCATCCCAGCAAAGCTTCAAAGTAAACAAATGGAGGGGCGAAGTCAGCGCACAGAAGTCGGTAAGAGATGGTCAAAGGGAGCATTTCACACTTGTACAGTATTTTAAACTGAAATGGTCACCTTGACGACCTTTCGAGGCAGCTCACAGTTCTGCCCCAATTTCGCATTTCGCATTTATTTCGGCAGTTTGAATTTATTTCGTATTGTTGCTTGTTTCGTTATTTTTTAAAGATATTTCCATCATTTCCTAATTTTCATATTTTTGAGTATTTCGGGAGATCATTTCCAGGTAACCTTGGCGTTCATGTCGGCATAACAACGTTCATTTAAATCCTGCCATTCTACCAGCAATACGGCGATCAAGGCCAATAAAAATACAGTCGTTGAGTCGTTCACATCTTACGCTTGTGAGCACGACTTCCAGACATAACGGCCCTCAAATGGCTCTCAATCAATGTTGTGCAAAATGCTATGACGTAATGAAGCAAAGACGTATCGAGGAGCATATCTACTAAATAGAGAAACTACGTTGTTGTAATCAGTGTTTTCTACTTTAAAAAATACAAATAGTTAAACGTGATCACGTTTCTTCACATCTGATGCCTGCTTCAGCATCCTCAAATGTGAAACATTTCCATTGACCAATACGCGGTTAAGATATTGACAAACCAGGTGGCGCAGTGACAGTCTGAACCGTTCGGCTGTTAGCTAAGACTTACCCGAGTCGTGAGCTTAGCTTGAACCATGCGTGTAAGAAACTAGGTAAGGAGTATGCGCATCAGACCTAGCACTAAGCACTGCCGGTCGCTGCAGCGCAGCCCGCCGGAATGCTACGTAGCAATGACTTGCGCTGCCTGCATTGATTACGAAGCGCGGTTTTGTGGGCGTGGTAACTATGGGGTACTCCACACTCATTACAGTGCGATGGCAAAGATAAACAAAAGGCTTGGCGTGTAAGTCACGAGACTGAAATCTGGGCACCTCCTCCAAAAGAAGAAACGGGACAAAAGACAGCCTTTGACATGAAGCAATTTAGGGGAACATCCCACCTTGTGCAGCTTGCACACATGGCTAGATCACACGGGTACAATTTGATCGGTCATTCCAATTGTCTGGAAATCTTTCGGAAAAGGCTAAAAAATTGACTTGCACTAACCGCTTCAACGGGGGGGGAAAATGGCATAGCACTCCCTTTTCACCTTATTGAAATCAAAAATTAATATTTGTTTGGCTTCTTCCAACGTATGTATTGTGTGATATCCTCAGTTATCCACTTAACCAAAGCCCTTGCGCAATAAATGGCATGCGAGCCTGAAAATCCTTAATGTAGAAAAATCAACTAACAGGCGGTCTCCACTCGCATTCGACGAATCGTTGCACAGTGGCTGTGATTTCTTCATTACGGCGTTTAGCATAGTGCCCTTTCGAATGGTACAGTGGCTGCGGGAAGCATTGTTTACATGAATGCTTGTTTCGTCCAAGATGGCGTTTATAAAGTAGGTATGCACTAGCGACAAATCTGCTGATTGTGGGACGCGTTTGTTTCATTAAGGCACTGCTCGCCAAATGCGTGCGTCGCTCGCTGAGATAATTACAAGCGTCCATGTTTGCTAAAAACTTTGGTACCCTATCAAAGTATGTGCAAGGTATGCAATAATCAGGGTATGCACAAGGAATGTATCAATCAAGGTATGTGCATGGTGTGTAATCAAGATATCAAGACGTGAAGGTAACAAGTGTCCGCTACTGCGATCATGGTTGATAGAAGTATCATGCAGTTTGAATGAAGATGTTTGGCTCCACGTCAGCTCTGCCTCACATTACCTTGCTCGCTACCCCGCTCTCGCCGTTATCACCACATCATTAACTCACTCTTGCACTCATAATGAGTCTAAAGCGGCTTACTGAACTGAGCAAATAGGTTTTATTGCTATCGTTCACTTGGCTTTGCTAGTGCACAATGTCAGCATGGCGTGTCGCATAAGAATCTGTGCATAAAAATTGTCTGGATGATTATCTGCACTTGATCCACATGTTTGTAGACTGGAAATTGTGTAAATGTTTGTGACGATGTTAGCAAAGTTCCGCTCAACATGCGACGGCTGATTTCCGCAAAAACACTGTGCAATAGTTACAAAACGTCGCCTGTAACTCACGTTGAAATTGCTTGTCAAAGACCGCAGTCAGAGGTTGCCATCCAACGTCAACAACAGTTAGTGAGGACCTGCAGGCGGTAAATGAACAGCCTCATTGTTTTTATCCCTTTGTGTTACTGGAGGCAATACATTGCTTAATGACATTTCTGCCCTGTTTTTTAACTCTGCAGGTGGAAGCGTGGAGAGGTTCAGCAAGACTCGTCAATAATAACGAACGTTCTGCAACACCAGCAAACATCATTTTGCTGTGCTCCTCCCACTATCACACGCCAAAATTGTTTTCTCAATTGGGTTCACTTACCCAATTTGCCTATTTTGTCAATATTTCTTCGCCAGTATATTATGTTGTACGCCCCCACACTTGTGGCTAAACAGCACTAATTTTTATTGTGCACAATTTTTGGTACAAGCCATGCAAGCCATGGCAGAAGTACAGCCAATTATCTGGTGTTGCAAAATGCTTGCTATCATTAATGAGCTCTGCTGAGGCTCCCCAGGTTTCCACCTCCAGAGTTCAACAACTACGCAGGGGAGAAATGCCGATGAACAATTTATGAACTCCAGTAACACAACAGCATAAAAACAAAGCTTCTGTTTATTTACCGCTTGCAGGTCTTCACTGGTTGATGTTGAAGTTGGATGGTAACTTCTGCCTGTGGTCTTAGGCAAACAATCTCAACGCGACTTGCAGGTGACGCTTTGTAACTATTACGCAATATTTTGCGGAAACCAGTCATCGCATGTTGAATGAAACTTTGCTACATCGTGGCAAACGTTTACACCAATTCCACCCTGTAAACATGTGGATCAACTGCAGATAGCCGTCGCAGATAGTTGCAGTTAAGCACAGTTTTGTACGCAATGCGCCATGCATTGTTTACTGGCAAAGTCAAGTTGACCATAGCAACAAAAAACATATTTTCTCAATTCAGTAAACCATTTAGTGCTCACGATGAGTGCAAGAGTGGGTTAATGATGTGGCTATAATGGTGAGAGGAAGAAGTGAGTTAAGTAGCATAAGGGAAACCTACAGTGGAACAAAACATCTTCATTCAAACTGCGTGATACTTGTACCGATCATGATCGCAGTTGTGGACACCTGTTACCTTCGCGTATTGATACCTTGATTGCCTGTTTTGTACACACCTTGACTTTTACCTACCTTGACTAGGTATGAAATTTTTCAGTAAACATGGACACTTGTAACTGTTGCAACGAGCGACGTACGCATTTAGCGAGCAGTGCCTTAGTAAAGCATGCTCGTCCCACAATCAGCAGATTTGTCGCTAGTGTATACCTGCTTTATAAACGCAATCTTGGACGCAACAAGCATACATGTAAACAATGCTTCCCAAAGCCAAAGTACCATTCGAACAGTCACTATGCTAAACGCCGTTGGGAAGAAATCACAGCCAATGTGTGACGTCTCGTTGAATTGGCGTTAAAACCGCCTCTTATTTGAACATCTTTTTCTCTAAATCAAGGATTTTCAGGCTTTCCTGCCATTTATTACGCAAGGACTTTCGTTAGTAGTTATATTGAGAATATCACATATAAACATGTTGGAAAAACCTAACAAATGGAATGTTTAGCTTCACAAAGGTGAAAAGGGAGTGCATTGCACCTCCTTTTGTTGAAGCGGCTACTTCAAATCAAATTTCTGACATTTTCAGAAGAAATCTCGAGACAATCGGTACGGCCGATCAAACCGTACCCGTGTAGTCTAGCCATGTGTGCAAGCTGCAAAAGGTGGGATGCTCCCTTAGATCGCTTCATGTCAGCGGCTGTCTTTTGTCCGTTTCTTCTTTTGGAGGTGCTCGGATTTCAGTCTCATGACATACGCAATAACTCCTTTGTTTGTTTATCTCCTTTATCGTGCGGTTATGCACGTGAAAGAAACACATGGTGACCACGCCTACAAAACATCACTTTGTAATCAATACAGACAGTGCAAGTCATTACTGCGTAGCATTCCGGCGGGCCGCGCTACAGCGACCGGCAGTGCTTAGTGCTAAGTCTGATTCGCATACTCCTTAACTAGTTTTTTACACGCGTGGTTCAAGCTAAGCTCACGACTCGGGTAAGTGTTAACTAAGAAATGAGCTTTGCGGTTCAGACTGTCACTGCGCAACCTGGTTTGCCAAAATCTTAACCGCACATTGGTCAAAGGAAATGTTTCACATTTGAAGATGCTGAAGCAAGCATCAGATATGAAAAAACAAGCTCACGTTTAACTATTTGTATCCTTTAAGGTAGAAAAGGCTGCTCCCAACAACGCAGTTTCTCTATTTAGTAGATATGCTCCTCGATACGTCCTTGTTTCATTACGCCATGGTATTTTGCATAATAGTGATTGAGAGCCATTTGAGGGCCGTTATGTCTGGAAGTCGTGCTCTTGCACGTAAGATGTGAACGACTCAACGATTATATTTTGATTGGCCTTGATCGCCATATGGCTGATAGAATGACAATCTGAACGACGTTATTATGCCGACATGAGTGTCAAGGTTACCTGGAAATACTCTCCCCGAAATGCTCGAAAATGCAAAAAGCACAAAGTTGTGCCGATATAATTAAAAATACGAAATAAACTCGAAATACCGACATAAATACGAAACACAAAATAAGGGCAGAAGTGTGAACTGCCCCCAAAGGTCGTCGAGGTGGACATTTCAGTTTAAAACCCTGTACAAATGTAAAACGCTCCCTTTAACCAGCCTTTGCCAGCTTTGGTGAGCTGACTTCGCCCCTCCATTTGTTTGCTTTGAAGCTTTGCTGGGATGGGTCGGTAACCAACGCTTTTCTGGGCTTTCCTCCTGGCGAGATAACAAAGCAGTTTGTGTATACAGCAAAACGCATTGCTTTTAAAAGTTGCATAAGTTGCACATAAGGACTGAGCGGCAAAAAACTGCATTGGTGTGCTGTTGTGGATTTCACAGCCATGTTTTTGGGAGTTTCAATGCCGAATCATGCTCCCAATTCGACCCAGCATTGGGTGGTGTTCGCTGCTTCAGCATGTCCTGTATAGCTGCAGTCACCAAATGCGTCTGGGAACCACTGTGCGTTTGGATGTGATTTGTGTTCACTGTGACCTGTTGTTTATTTGGTGACATGCAAAATCCAGGGGTGATGTTTCGCAAAATGGGGGGTGTTTGCTTGGGATGTGCTAACTAGCGAGAAATGAATAAGTTCCCTGGGTTAATGGGACCCGAAGTTGGGGCTTTTTGGGATGCCTTTTCTCTTCTGCTGTGATTTTTTACCTCTCAATGTGTAGTTAGATCATTGCACCAAGCTGGGCCTGGCACAGTTGTTAAGCCATGACAGCCTTCTCTTTAGATTACAGCATGCCATGGACTGTTTTGCATGAAAGGCCATGCGTGGCATACATGGTGAACTTGAAAATGACACATGATTTTCCCATTGCATCATGTTTCGCGGAAATACCAACCCGATAAAAGGCAAATATCGGGATTTGTCGTGAACAAATGCTAGGTACTAAGATGCATATTTGTGATTAAGAAATTCCAGGTGGGAAAGTTTTATATCGCTTTGCCGGCAGCCAGGCTCGTCATGTTCGCTCCACCAACTGTGCGCAAGTCGCTGGTCCTGCTGACACCGCTGCTGCCACGCCTGCTGCTGTCACTGCTGCTGCTGCGATGCGCGACAGAGGCCTGCATGCACACTGTGCTGCAGGGGGGCACGATGGATGACACCCAGCTGGTGGTGCCCGAGATACGGTCCGTAGCCAGCAGCTGCGCCTGCTGCGGCCTTTGTCACCAGCACAGCGACTGCGCCAGTCTCAGCTACTCTCCCGAAGACATGGTGTGCCGGTTATACCGGTCCGTGCCCGGCTTCGACCAGCTGACAGTGAACGACGCGGTCGAGCTGTACGTGATGCCGGGCCGCTCCGGCCACCAGCAGTTCTGCCGGACCGACTCCGACTGCCAGCAGGCCGGCGACCAATGCTTCGGGCGCGTCTGCACCACTGACCACACAGTAACCTGCCGTGACCTGGTGGACACGCTCGGCGCACCCTCCTACGGCACCTTCTACGGCTCCATCGACGGGGCGCTGATGACGCTCTTCTGCAGGTCCATCAGCGACATCACCGGCTGGACCAAGATCGGCAACTTCAAGTTGGGGTTTGTAAACACTTCCAAGCATCCAGCATTCGTGTTCTGTTGTGTTTGAACACAACGGCCGTACCGTGTTGGCCAAGACGCCGCCGAGAGCAGTGGGAAGGCGTCCCGCTATTTTTAGTGAATAGTACTCGCATCATATCGAGTTTGGCAGATACCCTGCCGTGACGTCATGAGCCCAGAGTGCAGTTCTGCCAGCAAGACGCCTGATGTATGCAGGGCATGAAGTACGTGACGACACAGGCAGTTGGTTTAAAAGGCAATGTTTCACATTTGAAGATATTAAAGCAAGTATCAGCTATGGTGAAACAAATTCACTTATGACTGCTAGTATACGTTTGAAGTCGAAAAGATTGCTCTAGACAGTATAATTCCCTGCAAAGTAGATATGGTTCTCAATGCGTCACGGTTTAATTACGTCTTCACGCTTCGCACAAAATTGATTGAGAGCCAGTTGGCCGCCGTTGTATCTGGAAAGCGTGCTCACGAACGCCAGATACGAATGCTGCAATAGTTATATTTGTCTTGGTATTGATCGCCGCATGGCTCCCAGAATGGCAGGGATTGGATAACATTATCATGACATCATGAATGCCAACATGACTTTCAAATCCTCTTCGGGAGATAATGTTCCCATTTTGGCAAGCGTGTAGCTCAGAAGCTAGGAAGACTTGGCATTATGAAGGGCAGGGTTGTGAACTGCACCAAAATGTCTCCAAGATGGCTATTCAAGATGGCTATGCAAGATAGCAGTTCAAAAACCCACAGAAATGAGCAACACTTCCTTTAAAATGCATGGTAGTAGGCACAAAGTGTTGGGCGCAATATGGATCACTTTTGTATCAATATTCCTTGATTTTATCGGAGCTTGAGCGTCTTAGTGACATGGAGTGCTCCTTTTGTTATCCCATGTGGCCATGGCTACCGCAATCCCACATCTTTTTGTGACTTGCAGAAGTTCGGGATGGAACCGGGAGAACATTTTTGAACGGAATACCGACACCCCGAACGGAGCCTACTCGATTCTGCGAAGAGCTGACGTCCTGCGCTTGTCTGGAGCCAGTCCACGCTTCAGAGTCGCCGTTGTTGGTGTAGCGTCGTCGAACCCCTGGCAGGGATTCATCGGCTCTTTGCCCACATCTCAGACGCTCACCAGCGAGGTGTATACCATCGGAGCTGACCTTGTCTTTGAGGAGGACATCGGCAACTTCATCAGGGACAATCCCTCGGTCAGCCTGCCCTGGATCCCGCCTGCTGGCGATACTGCACTGCTGTCTATGAAAGCCAGGCAGACCGAGCAGTACTTCATGACACTCATCAACACGCAGAACGCTCCCTACTTCGAGAATGCGCTTAGGTGGGCAGGTTACTATATAAGAGAATGATTTGCAGTTCGCATAATGGTGGCGAGAGCAACATTGCAGCTGCACTGCAGCAGCATTGCAGCTGCACTGCAGCAGCATTGCAGCGGCACTGCAGCAGCACTGCAGCAGCGTTGCAGCGGCATTGGGGCAGTAGACCGCTGACACAAAGTGACATTGACAAACTGACAAAGTGACAGCCCGACTAGTGACCATTAACGACAGTGGACACTGTCTGAGCTGTAGTCCCAGCCAATGGCAATCTACAACAGTGGGCACGATTTAAGACAGAAGTGCCCACCAGTAGAAGGGCAAAGTATCGAAATAGCCCGAACCCGGTCATTCATAGAATCACTGGTCAAAGCGCTGGACAAGTGGAACATAAGAGCCAACACACTGCAGATGACAAAGGTGGGGTCGGGGACAGCCCATCCTCAGCCTGTTTTTGAGACAATGGCACACGAACCTGCACGTGCTGCATACAGAGAAGCTCGGCAAAATCACGTTACACCCTCTTCCAGCCCATCCTTCCAAATAGACGGGGGGGGGGGGGGGGGTCATCGCCGAGCCTATTGCTGTCAATTCGGGGCTGGAAGAAAGTCGTGCGTAGCCGTAATGGTTGATAGATTGTCACTTTCGGCTCGCATTTGGAAACACCAGGCTCGAAGCAATAGCACGCGTGGATTATCGTCCATGGCAAGCACGCCGTGCAATCTATGCATGTTTCAGGAAGAAACCATACTCCGCATCCGCACAAAGTCGCAGCGTTTAAATGCACGTGCCACTTCGCTTCGGGATTTTACCGGCCGTACGGACTGCGGCCACTTGCGGGATGCCGGAGTGGCGAAGGGGCAGCACATTCGCCCAAAAGTCGGAGTGGCCATTTCACCAGCCACGTGTCAGAGTGGTGACTGCACCGCCCACGTGTCAGAGTGGTGACTGCACTGCTCATGTATAGGAGTGGTGACTGCATCGTCCATGTATCGGGATGGTGACTGCATCGCCCACGTGTCAGAGTAGCGACTGCACCATCTGCACAAGTCTAAGCTGCCACACCCCCAGCTGCGTCGTTTCCTCACTGCGGGAGTACATTTGTGCTTGGTCGGTGACAGTGACTGCTTCTCGTAAGGGTCCGCATCCCAGCATGCTGTCCCGACTGTCCTGACTGTCCCGCCATACTGTCTTGACTGTCCCAGCGTGCTGTCCAGGCATACTGTCCCGTCATGCTGACCCAACTGTCTCGGCATACTGTCCCGACCGTCCCGACTGTCCCGACTGTCCCGGCATGCTGTCCCGACTGTCCTGACTGTCCCGCCATACTGTCTTGACTGTCCTAGCGTACTGTCCAGGTATACTGTCCCGTCATACTGACCCGACTGTCCCGGCATTCTGTCACGACTGTCCCGGCATTCTGTCACGACTGTCCCGGCATTCTGTCACGACTGTCCCGGCATTCTGTCACGACTGTCCCGGCATTCTGTCACGACTGTCCCGGCATTCTGTCACGACTGTCCCGGCATTCTGTCACGACTGTCCCGGCATTCTGTCACGACTGTCCCGGTATTCTGTCACGACTGTTCCGACATACTGTCCCGTGATCTTTCCCGACTGTCCCGGCATGCTGTCCCGACTGCCCCGATTGTCCCGGCACACTGTCCCGGAATACTGTCCCGACTTTCCCGGCATACTGTCCCGCATTTCCCGGCGATTGGTCAGGTGATCAGTCCTGTGGCTGTCGTCGCGACCGTTGCCTGGCGGTGCCGCAGCCAGCCTTAACTGCTCCGGCGCCCTCTTCCTTTGGGCGATATGAACACCGCAGCCCGAAACAGGAAGAAGCGTAGCGGTCGCTGTTGATCGGTCATGTAGAACAATTGCTGGAAAATAGTGCAGCCACACAGCGGGACTGCCTGGGGCAAAACGGCTCGCAGGCAGAGCAAGGTTACTGTGGCGAGGTTTGCATGAGAAGTGACGGCTTGGTTAACCGCCGACAGCGTGCCCTCTCTCTCGTCCCACTTTCGGTGATCCCCGCTTTTCGCTACAGACGGCCTGACATCCACGGGCGTGTCGCTCACCACCGCCGAAATATATGCGCACGCGTGTGGTGATGTTTCCTTTGGAGCGGCGCGAGAGCGGTCATTGATACGGTTGGCCGGTTTACGCGATGTAACCCCGGTGGTGCTCCCCGAGGTGCACGCTGGAGCCACGATGGTGCTCCCTGGGGTGCACGCTGGAGCCACGATGGTGCTTCCTGAAGTACACACTGGAGCCACGATGGTGCTCCCTGGGGTGCACGCTGGAGGCACGGCGGTGCTCCCTAAGGTATACGCGGGAGCCTCGATGGTGCTCCCTGGGGTGCACGCGGGAGCCTCGATGGTGCTCCCTTGGGTGCACGCTGGAGCCTCGATGGTGCTCACTGAGGTGCACGCTGCAGCTCCCATGGTGCTCCCTGGGGTGCACTAGCGGGTGACGTCACTCTAGCATCTTATGGGCTACCGGTCACTTGCCGGTGGCCGTTACAGTGCTGGAAGCTAAGGAGTGCAGTTGGCTGTTGCCACGGCCCTTGCGGGGGTTGACGTGGATGTTCCTAATTAAAAAAACACGCATTGCATGGCGAGGCTTCTACTCTTATCAGATGCCCTTTGTCGTCTCACTATCGATACAGCGCAACATGGCGCATTTAGTGATGCACTTTCTTATTCTTCAGTGCAATGCAGCTATATCCCTTGTTTCGTTGCGCTTTTTCCCATCAGCGTCGTGGAATGAATGCATGACTACCGGCTACCATCAAGGCGCATGCTTCGATACCATCAGCGGAGCTGTCTTCTTGGTCGAACCATTGTGCCACTTGGAACACGTAAAGTGATTACATATGCGAACGCCATATGGCAGATTGTCGGCAATGCCAAGACCTAGCTAATAATACCAGGCTCCCGTGAGTTCCCGCAAAAATATGCCCCATCGTCGAAATGAAATGCGCGTCTTTAGCGACGATTAGGAGCATGACTTATTCAAGGATGCTGATTTACGCTCGTGATTACAAATCGCACGGCTGCAAATTAATTGGATGACTGCGTGCTTGGCCAGGAGTGGCCATTTTATATCAAGAGATCGATGCACTTGAAAAAATGGGCATTGTAAGGATCTACTACCAGCTTTTGCTTAGAAGAGACATGTTTCGGAGGCTGCTGTTTGCCAGAGGCCGGGCGACACTCATGCATAACTGTCATGGACTCGAGCTCTTTGTTCAGACCACAATGTAATGTCCGCAAAACCGGTTTTAAAACCAACGCCACTGACACGTTGTACCTTTTTCAGTCTAGTGCAGTGGTGCCCATTTTGTCCATTGTCAACGATCGTCAGGTAGTGTATGCTAATATATATATATATATATATATATATATATATATATATATATATATATATATATATATATATATATATATATATACGCTATATATATATACCTCAACCTGGCGTGTACCTCAAAAATATATATATATATATATATATATATATATATATATATATATATATATATATATATATATATACATACATATTATGTATCATGTGCACACAACCAAAATGCATGATACATTCTATATATTACCTATATATTATACTATATATACATATATACAGATAAGAACAGTGTGATAGCGCAGATGTTGGTTTCGGATGGCGCTTCTGTCGGCACGCAGGGTCCTTCCCTTAACACGCCCCTTCCAGTCTGTCTCCAAGTCCAGCATCGCACCTCCTCGCCACTCCTCACTGTTGTTATGGCAAGCACTCTGTGCCCCCTCACTCGCCCGCGTGTTCAGAAGGCAGTTCTTTGTTGGCGACCTGCTTCCTCGAAGTTGTAGTTGGTCACGTCTCAGATGACTGCAGCGCACACAAACTGCTGTGTGCTAGTGTCGCACTAGTATGCACAGTGCACACGGCGTATTGTCGCACTAGTATGCACGGTGCATACGGCGTAGTGTCGCACTAGTATATATGCTGCACACGGCGTAGTGGCGCACTAGTATACATGCTGCACACGGCGTAGTGTCGTACTATAAGTTAGGGTTAGGCTGAGCAGTGACAATTGGCTAAATCTGCCTCCAAGTCACGTCCATACTGTTTTTTACCCGGACTTTGCCCGATTTTGGCAAAACTGGGATAAGCCCCAATCCCTTACTGGATGCCTGAAATGGAATGATAACCCCTGAGCAGATAACTGAACAGGAAACTACATCCCTAACTGGGACCCTACAGGGCTCGGCAGGGGCGTAGCGGCCTGTCCAGTGCGCATGCGTTGAGGCCGGGTGTCCTGGGAGCCGGGTGCGGCGCGTGCGGATTTGCGCGTGCGGCGCGGCGGGTGCGGCGCGTGCGGATTTGCGCGTGCGGCGCGCCGGGTGCGGCGCGTGCGGATTTGCGCGTGCGGCGCGGCGGGTGCGGCGCGTGCGGATTTGCGCATGCGGCGCGGCGGATGCGGCGCGCGTGGAGTCTGGGAACGGCGCTGCTGAGCCACGGCCGGGAAAGGAATTATAAAAAAATTATCGATAACGTGACCCAGACGCTATAATGGCAAGCGCCTGGAATAATGGCCGATTGTCTTCCATTCATATCATGAATTGATGTAGTGAATGTATATAATGAATTCATATAATGAATTTACATAATGAATGGAAGACAGACGGCCATTTAGGTTGATGCCTCTGAAGCGACACTCCTGACATTCAGCCACAAAAACTTTTTTTAAAAACTTTAAAAACAGCCAATGCAAAAATTATCAGGCTGACGCATTCACACTGGCACAAAATACACCAGTGCATGCTAGTTATTCCATCTACAGATCTAAACTATCGCATGCGCGTGGAGAAATATCGCATCAACGTCAGGAAACGCCTGACATACCAAAATACTGACCGACGGGTTTACTACTGTCTTATCTCATTCACCATTTCATCCTCTTTTGCCCAATTTCCGACATCTTAGACGCTCTCTTCCAGCATGCCTCGCAAATATTAGATCCCCGTTTCAGTCAGCTTTCGCACACCGATTCCATGGTACGGAACACGCATCAACAGCGAGGACGGCCGGGTGCTCTCGGCGTGCTTCCAGGATTGTATCATTGAAGCTCAACACTACGACGTGAGGCGTTGGCGGCGGCGGCGGCGGCGGCGGCGGCGTGGCGGAAGCTCTTAAAAGAGACCCATGCCTGACGGCTGTCTTCAGCCTTGTTTCTCCTTTTGGGAGAGGTGCCCTGCTTTAAGCCTTGTAATTCTTGTATCAGCTTTGTCCTTCTTTGTTATCGTGCTGTTTAAAGCATTGTGCAAAAACAAAACAAACAACAGTGTTACGCTTGACACGATGTACCCAGAATAGAGCGTGTAGCTTGACACGCCGCACCTGACACAAGGCTGTGGATTTGACACAGAGCACCTGACACAGCTTTTAATTTGACACGCCGCACCTGACACACAGCTGTTAGTGTGATGCATCGCACCTGGCATACAACTCTTTGTTTGACACGCCACACCTGACACACAGCCATTATTTTGACATACCGCACCTGACACACAATTGTTAGTTTGACACACCGCACCTGACACAGCTATTAATTTGGCACGGCGCACCTGACGCACAGCTGCAAGTTTGACACGCCGCACCTCACACACAGCTGTTAGTTTGAAATGCCGCACCTGACACACCGCTGTCAGTTTGACAAGTCAACTGAACGCTGATCGGGCGCGATTGCCTCCAAAGCGAGTGTCTCACCTTTGGGGCAAATTTTAAAAAAAATACTCTAGTGAAACCTCAGGACTAGGTAGTCTAATAATAGGACTGGGCAGCGCCTCTGTACCACCATCATGACATGACAAATGCATCAATCTTAATTACTTCTGAGTCCGAATAACGTTATCAACACTTTGTAACAGCATTAAACTTCTTACCCGCAATCGCGACCACCGTCATCACTGTCAAGTCCTTGGTTTGTTGGCACACACGATCGAACCAATCAAACGATGTATTAATCTCTGGACACGTGCACCCCGTGCCGACTTGGCGCATCCACACTCACAGACAAGGCTGCCGTAATCAGCATATCGAACGGCAGAATGGGCTCCCCACACGTGACGTCACTAAACCCGAGCACGAACACCACACCTCCCAGGTCCGATCGGTAGGTCTTGACCTTCGGGTCGACCTCTAGCCTCTCCGGAGCCCTCCGCTGACGGTTGCCTCGACGCGACGCCACCGTTCTGGGTTGGTCCGCAAATCGCACCTTCTTTGGAGCTGGTCTTGGTGCGACGTCGATGCGTTCGGGGGCCGGATCGCCCTGCGCGGCGTAAACGGGCCGGTACATACGAATGAGCCGCCGGTTCCGCCATATGGTGCGATCGCTGGGGAACTTCACCAGGTAATCCCTCATTCTCCCGATGGCCACGACTTCTCCCATTCCGTCCCAGAGTCCTGTCTCCTTGTCCTGTACGCTCACTTTAGTGCCGATTCGCATCGGCTGCAGTGACTTTCCTCCTTTGTCGTAGGCTGTAGCCGTCGCTCTTATCACATCCTCCCCCTTCCGGTCGCAGTCCTCCACAGCCTCCTGCCAAGCTTTGTCGAAGGCGCGATGGTGCATGGGGACTGCCGACCGAACTGGGTGCCCGTACAAGATCTGGGCGGGTGGGCGTCCGTCCACGTGGGGCGTGTTCCGGATCTCCAGGATGTCTCGGGCGAACTCGTCGGAGTCCGTGTTGCCGGCCACAGACGTCTTCTGCAGGAGTCGTTTGACCAGCTTCACTGCTGATTCCTCGTGGCCATTCGACTGGAGGTAGTGCGGACTTGATAGCACGTGTCTGACCCCCCAGCGCACGAGGAAGTCCTTGGTGTGGTGGGCCGTGAACTGTGGGCCTCCGTCGCTTCTCAGGACGTTTGGCACGCCTGTGGAGGAGAAGATCTCGCGCAGAGGGCGGACGAGGGTCCGGGACGTCGCTTCTCTGTTGCAGTAGACGACGATGGGTCAACCGGAGAGTCTGTCGGCGTACACGGGGAACGTCTTTCCTGCGTGGTGGAAGAAGTGCGCCGACACGGACTGGAAGATTCTCGTCGGCTTGGAGTCGGCCATGAGCGGCTACATCTGCAGGCTGGGCAGTCTCTCATGACAGTGGCGACAAGATGTCACGAAATTGTGGACGTTCTGGTCGATGTTAGACCAGTACACCGACTGTCTGGTGCGCCGCTTTGTCCTGTCGACGCCTTGGTGACCGTCATGAAGGCGTTCGAGCACCTCACGTCTTAAGCTGTGCGGGATGACGAGCCGTGCTCCGCAGACAAGGGGGCCGTTGTCGATGGATAGGCGCTCTCGGACGTTCCAGTAGGGATGAACCAGACTGGCGAGGTCTGCCTTGTGGTCGGGAAATCCATGCATGACGGTCTCTGCCACCCTCTGGTATGTCTCGTCCGCGCTGGCAGCTTCTTTGACCTTCTCCAGCAGAGCGTCCTGGAACGGTGCAGATCCCGCTTAGTCTTCGCCGCCGTCGGTGAGGCGTGTCAGGAGGACACTGCGCGTCTGGTACGTCACGTCATGTTCAGCTTCCTGATCTTCAGGGCTCGGCTGATTGACGGGTGACCTTGACAGCGCGTCTGGGAGCTGATGAGTCTTTCCAGCTTTCCAGGCGGCTGTGAAGGTGTATGCCATGAGGTTCTCTCGTAGTTGTTGAAGCCTGGGGTTTTCTATCTCCGCCAGAGACTTAGTGTTGAGGGTGGGCACCAGAGGTCTGTAGTCGGTGACGAGGCTGAACTCTGCCATTTCAGCCAGATAGATGTGGCCCTTGCGCACGGCCCAAGTCACCGTCAGCATCTCGAGCTCCACGACAGCGTAGCGTGACTCGACCTCAGACAAGAACCTGGAGCCACACTGGATCAGCTTCCACTCCTGGCCGTGACGCTGCAGCAGCACGTAGCCCAGGTCTCGTAGTCGTGATGCGTCTGTGTGGACTGCGGTTGGCAGTGACGGGTCGAAGTAGGCCAGGACCGGAAGGGTGACGAGCGTTGCTTTGACGGCTTTGAACGCTGCCTGGTGCACCGATGTCCATGTCCACTGGTTCCGGGGCCTCAGCAGGTCGCGTAGAGGCCCGGCTGTTCTGGCTGTGTCCGTCGAGAGCGCTCCGAGCTGGTTGACCAGTCCCATGAAGCTCCTTAAGTCTGTGAGGTTCTCTGGAACGGCGAAGTCAGCGATAGCCCGCACCTCGCGCTGGTCTGCTGTGTAGCCTTCAGTACTGATGGCGTAGCCGCAGAAGACCAGCGTCTGAGCGGCGAACGTTACCTTCGCCGGGTTCAGGGTGACGCCATGGCTGTCGCATCGCTGAAGAATCTGGGTGACGTGCAGAAGGTGGGTCGAGTAGTCGTCATCGTAGGCCAGGATGTCGGCGGTTACCTTGTTCGCCTTCGGCAGGCCCGCCAGTGCTGCGTCTCCACGCCGTCCTCACTCTCCGGACGTGCAGAGGCCCATGATGGCGCGTTTGAACTTGTAGCGTCCTCAGGGTGTTATAAAACACGTCAGGTCCTGGTCTTCCTCTGCGATCGGTATCTGGAAGTATCCTGACTTCGTGTCCAGCTTCATGAAGTATCGGCTCCCTTGCTCGATTCCGGTGATGACATCGTGAGGCGTGGTGACTGGATGCGCTCCACGTCGAACGTAGAGATTGAGTCTGGTCAGATCCACGCACATGCGCACGGAGGAATTGCCGCGACTTCGGTCCGTGGGCGGCTTCGGCACTGGGATCATCGGGTGACACCACTCAGTCGGGTGTGCCACGGGCGTGATGACGTCTTGCGTGATCAGATCGTCCAGCTGATGCTTGATGTCGTCTCGCCATGCATGGGGGATGCGTCTGGCGGCTGTCACAGCGTACGGACGAGCGTCCGGCTGTAGATCGATCCGCATTGGACCACCTGACATCTCCCTCAGCGGTGGCTGGGTGCTGAGCACTCTTGGGAACGCCTTCTTCAGCGTGTTCAGGTGTCGGTCCTTCTCGGCTGGCGTCGGGTCCCCGTTGTCTGGTTCCCATCTTGGAAGGGACACGCTGACTTATGCCGGTTGACCGTCCTGAGTCGTCACGGTGTAGACGTCTCTTCAGCAGCAGTCTGTTGCGTCGCTGTTCCTGTGACCCCGTAGATCTGTCTCGGGAAGTCAGGCGAGATTATGCCAACGGCGATGGAGTCATGCCATGACAGGAGGGCTGCGTCCAGGCCTGTCACAACTGTCACGGTGGTCGGCGTCTGGCGTCGTCCCATGGTCAACTTACACGGGAACGTGCCGGTACACTCCAGCTGATGGCCTCCAGAGGCCAGGAGACTGTCGGCCGGCTGTGTCAGCTGCGAGGAGTCGATGCCGATCCGCTCTGCTTCTTTGGTGCCGATGACGAAGACTTCGACACCAGTGTCTGGTGTCTACAGGAGCGATCCTTCACCTCTCTGATGGCTGACCAGGAGAGACACTTGCGGCGTCTTCTTCGCGGTCACGCCTTGAACGCGCACGTCGCTCACATGGAGGGTGTCGGGTGTCTGTCGTTCTCCGTAGTCTGACCATGTGTTGCTCCGTCTGGCCCGCTTGCAGACTGATGTGTAGTGTTCTTTGATGCCACAGGCACTACACGTCGTGTTTCTGGCTGGGCAAGAGGTCAGCCGCTCCTTGGGGTGCCATGGTCCGGCACAGTGGCCGCATCGCCTCTCGCGGCTATGCGACCGGTCGTCTCGTCTGTAGCCGTCGTCTCGTCTGTAGCTGTCGTCTCGCCTGTAGCTGTCGTCTCGCCTGAAGTAGTCGCCTCGTCTGTGGCTGGCGTCCGGTCTTTCCATGCTGGATCGTCTACCACGATTGTCTGGGCTGTCCCGTCTTTGTCGGCTGTCTGGGCTGTCCCGTCTGCCTCTGCTGTCCCGTCTTTGTCGGCTGTCTGGGCTGTCCCGTCTTTGTCGGCTGTCTGGGCTGTCCCGTCTTTGTCGGCTGTCTGGGCTGTCCCGTCTGCCTCTGCTGTCCCGTCTGCCTCTGCTGTCCCGTCTGCCTCTGCTGTCCCGTCTTTGTCGGCTGTCTGGGCTGTCCCGTCTGCCTCTGCTGTCCCGTCTTTGTCGGCTGTCTGGGCTGTCCCGTCTGCCTCTGCTGTCCCGGCTCCGGCCACAACGGTAGGCGGGGGATTATCGCAGCACCTAACGTTCGTAACCCCTAATGTATCCCAACGCCTAGTGTTGGAAACACCTAATGTATCACAAGGCCTAATGTTCATAACCTCTAATATATCATAACCCCTAATGTATCACAACCCCTAATGTTCGTAACTCCCAACGCCTAGTGTATCCCAACGCCTAGTGAGCAATAGTGCTGGCAGATTCCGGTTGGCTCGTCGTATTTCACGGCATTTCCCGCACACGGGCGACATATTGATAAACGCTTTTCTATAACCTTGGTTCGACTTCGGCATCACAACATTACTATGGGGCGTTGGGGATATCCGCTTTTTGTGTGGGTCATTCTTTGGTATTGTTTGTGCTGGTATTGACTTATCATTCCTGCGTGTGGCAAGCCTTGCAGCATGATCATGCTCACAGAGGTAAGTTTGCGTTTAGTTTGTTTGTTTGCGTTACATTTAGACTCCCATGCCTTTATGTATTCCTTTGGTGTCCGAGCACTGTGTGGCAAAAGCGAATCAGAAATTGGGAATGAGTTTGAAGATATTGCATCTTCCAAGATGCTTCAAAGAGGCCTGCGTTCCGCGGAATTTTCATTAGCGTGACCTGCTATTCGTTTACTATCCATGTCTTTACGGCAGAGTGAGGTTAAACGTGCGAGAAGGAGATTGGAGCGGGACATAAGCTGGCGAGCTCAGCTGCGATTTGTCCGCGGCCCGAGAAGTCCAGACACACGAAGAAATGCGATCTTAAGCCCCTGGACCGCGTGTATAATAGTCGGGAATGTTTCGCTGCATTTCTGTTAACGGCCGCCACGTCGAAGGCACCTAGGTTTCAGGTGTACTTTGTTCACGACCGCCCATCGCCAGCACCGCGCCTCAACTCCAACCAGACTCGCGCCTGACCGAGACTCGACCTGCACTCCTCGTGGATGCTGATGGGAAAACAACGAAATCTCGGAACCTAAGAATCTCTAACGAATATGCACAGTGGTTGTCTTGGCGTGCGACTGTATCTAATTTTGTGGGACTCCCGTAATCTGGCCAGGCTGCCACTCGCACGCTGTCGCCACATTCGGAAATGTACAGTCATAACGCAAAACATGTCATATTGTGCGACTGGATATTTGTACTGAAGTTTGAAATTCCTCCAGCAAAGGTGTTATTTGAAAACGGTCACATGCGCCAAGCACGCATCAAAGTATTTGTCATTACCCTCCGTAGATCTGGAAGCAACAGGCTCGCCAGCACGGATTGAAAAAGCCATTGAAGCATTACCGGGAAAAATCATTGACGTCATGATAAGAACACTGTTACACTGGCACCTGATAGGTGATGAACAGTGTTAGGGAATATACTCAGGGGATTGCGTTGCGCGAGCTTATAAGCAATATTTTCTGGTGAGAGCAATCTGGCTAACACACTTTAGGCCAGCTTGTTGGCTAGCTTGCACCGTGATTGCGGAAAAAACATGTCTTCCAATCAGCAAATCATTTCGTCGTTTGATAGCGCTTCCACGGCATGTTGTTTATGCGCGGTCACACCCGCCGCGCACGCATCAAGTGCTTTTTTGTTGCGCTCCGTATTTCCAGAAACAGCCGGTTCCCAGCACAGGTACACAGGCCGTTGGGGCATCGGCCAAGTACAAGTAATGACGTCATCAAAGAAATTTGTTCCCTTGGCACGTGACAACTTTAGAACTGCTCACAAAGACGTACACTGGATTGCTTGTCGTGCACCTATCAGCATTTTTGCCGGGCGATCGTAGTCTGGCAGGAACGGTACCGACCAGCTGTGGCCACATTACCGTCACCGCACCGTCACAACGAAACAAAAGAACAAGCATCTAATCGAGAATGTTTAACGGTTATTAGTCCTCCCAGAATGGCATTGTGTGATCACGGCCACACCCGCCGTGCACGCATCAAAGTATGTTTTATTGCTACCCGTAACGTCAGAACAGCTGGCTCGCCAACATGGAGTACACGCGCAATGGGACATCGAGGGGAAAAATTAATATCGTCATCAAAGAACGCTGTTGCAATAGCACTTGGCTAGCCGCAGAGCATTGGCAACAAAAATGCACAGTGGTTGTCTTGACGAGCGCCTGACAGTAATTTTACCGTGCGACCATAATCTGGCCAATCTGCTACCGGCCGTCTCTAGCCACGGTCAAGAATGCGCTGTTGTAGCGAAAGCAGGTCCTATCTTCCGAGTGGCGGTTTTACAGTAAAACTTGATATCCTTCAAAAACGACATTTCTGAGCACGGCGACACCCGGCATGCACAGTATTTTTCATTGCACTTCGTAATTCTAAACACAACCCGTCCTTAAGCATAGAATGCACACTCCGCTGGGGCACCGACCGGAAAAAATAATGACTTCATCAAAAACTACTCTTGCACTGGCACTTGAAAGCTGAATAACAATGGCTACGAATACACTGTGGTTGTCTTGGCGTGCGCCTATCAGTAATTTTTCCTTGGCGACCGAGGCTGGTCACACGTTATTGACTAGTTACGTAGACGGCCGGAAAAACACCGCGATAACGCAAAAATTGTCATGTCGTCCGATCTGGGATTCATTTTTGCGTGTGATAGTGCTCCCGCAATGGCGTTGTTCGTGCACTGTCGCACCCGCCGGGCAAACGTCAAAGTATTTTTTATTGACTTACGTAATTCTGTAAACAGGTGGTTCGCCGACACCGGGTGCACACACAGTTTGGGCACGGACGGAAGAAGATCAGTGTCGTCAAAAGGAACGCCATTGCACTAGCTCCTGGTGGCTGACGGAGGTACACAGTTGATTGCGTTGTATGCACCTGCGAGCATTTTTGCCCAGTGAGGGTAATCTGCCCAAGGCGCTAGTGGCCAGCTGTGACCACAGTTAGCAAATACACCGTCATTACGCACAAAACGTCATATCTTTCGATCAGTGACTTATTTTATCGTTTGATAGCGCTCCCGCAACGACATTGTTTGAGGACAGTCACATCCGCCATAGACGCATAAACGTATGTTTTTTTTCCTTCCGTATTTCTAGTTGCAGCCGGTTTGACATCACGGAGTGCACACGCCGATCGTGCATCGGCAGAACAAAATCAGTGATGCCATTTAACAACGCTGTTGCGCTGGCACATGATAGCTGAAAAAGAGGGCCAACAAACATACACAGTGGTTGTGCTGGTGTGAACTTGTAAGCAGTTTTGCCCGGTGACGGTAATCTGGCCAACACGCTACGGCGTGCTATCGCCACAGGAAGCAATACGTGACGCCCAAAAATGACATGTGATCCGATTGGGGATGTATAATTACGTTTGATAGTCCTCTCACAACGACCTTGTTTGAGCACGGACACACCTGTCGTGCACACATCAATGTATTTTGTATTTTTTCCGTAATTATGGAAACCACCGGGCTCGCTCTCTTAATTTTACAACCATGTAATTTATTGAAGGAAGAAGATCAGTGTCGTCAAATATCGAATCGTCTGGCATTAAACACTTCGATGTACCTGGTAAGGTTTATGGCCTATGTCAGGTCAAGGCCAGGCCATGGTTCTAAAGAAGGTAATTTTTAGGGAATCGTTAAACTGATCCAACAACGGAGTGCTATAAAGTCATATATTTTTGAGACGCTTTCTTAGGCAGCACCACATTTGAACAAACAATTTTTTGAGGTAGGATCAGGTATGGGGGCAAGACCAAGATCAAAACTAACCTGTTTTATTACTCTAGAGATTGCTGTATGGGTTAGTTTCTGATGCTCATTTCAAATTTGTTGATAACAGGAGACGCATTGTACACCTTCAACGAACTTCTTGAAGGTCAAAATAGGTAACTGACATGAAATCACCCTGACCAACATTGCTTTTTAGGAATATACCGCTTAGCTTAATCTTTGTGGCTTATCCAAATGCAAAACTCAAAACAGTCTCGTATGGTTTTCAGTCACCATGACCTTTGCCCCCATGACCATGATTTTCAGTCACCCCGACCACCACGACCTAAGCAGCCACCATGACCTTTGAAAGTTCAAGCAAGGTCACTGACCTAAAATGACGTGACGTTTTGCTTAGAACAGTTATCTAGGTTCTAGGAGACTTTTGGAGACCGACCCGGAGTTTAACCATGTTTCACCATGTTCCACGCAAAATTCGTAGCCTGGGAACCTCAAACCTTGATCTAAGTGAGTTCACATACAGATCAAGATACCCTGTAAATTTAGTGTCTTTACCTTTCTTAGTTCCCGAGATCTCAGGGTGGGGGATCAAATTGACCCCCACCCGAGCGAAGGGTATCCGACCGGCCACCCGGGCGCGGGTTCACTAATGCCATTATATGCTATATTTGCATGTCACATGACATGTATCATGCTAACGCGAAAGATATGCGCTACTTGAGCTTCCACGAAACCCCTAACGTGGTCACACAATGTAAAATGGACACCAGAACACAAAAGCTACAGCATATCGTGGATAGCATGTTTAAGAACATAAACGCCTGCTTCACGCTTCGAAAAATAGAATGGGCCGGAATCTAAAAGTTATTGGGTGACGGTGAAGGACGGTAAAAACAGAACAGCTTCATCTTGAGTTGTGTGATATTAGGTCCAGAAATGCACAGTTCTTTATCGTTGCCAAGTTCCTCCTTGTGCCTAACATTTTTCACTTCTAGGGTTTTCACCAGGATTTTGTTTGACGCCGACGAACATTTATTAAACCACTTTGTTTGAATTCAACACCGGATAGCTAAAAACAGGCAAACTTTATTATATTACTAAGAGATGAATCCATCCCTCAAGCACAGCATTCAGGCGACATCGGGGAGGTGGTGAATAATTTGATGATCGGGTGATTTCCTTTTTTCTGAAACGTCCTCATAGATGTGCTTTGCATGCAAACAATCGGTGCCGCATCATTGATGCTTAGGAAACTTGCCATACGTGTTTTGTCAAGCAAGTTAGTGTTGCCAGCATTAGCATGCTTCAGATTATGAGGGGCACATTTTGTACTATATGATATATGATATACGATATAATATATTATATATTATATAAGCCTTTGATAATAGTTTCCGCACACGCTCTCTTAACATACACATTTCGCATCGTGCGCGCTACGCACATTCGTTGATTATAAACGGTGTATGAATTTGCTTAACGCACAAGTTCTCTTTCCATGCGCATATATATATATATATATATATATATATATATATGCGCATATATATATATATATATATATATATATATATAATATATATATATATATATATATATACATATATATATATATATATATATATATGTTTATATATATATATAAACATATACACATATTTGTGTGTGTGTGTGTGTGTGTGTGTGTGTGTGTGTGTGTGTGTGTGTGTGTGTGTGTGGTGTGTGTCGCAAACTAAAGCGTCAGCATTTTGCAGGTTGTGCGGCACTCATCGCCAACGCAGCATTTTCCTTATTTTTAGGCCATAGGTCAATGTTATCCAAAGAGTACGCCACTATTTGTCAAAAATAAAAACACCGAAAAAGAACGGCGCTCTTCCGAATGTCATAAAAAGAAGACGCCACGGCAAATCTGTCTTTTTCCTGCTGGCGTTTCTCCTTCTTCTACTAATGCATTTCTTGGACAGCTCAGCTGGCGCCTTGTGTACCGGAGCAAAGAACTTCGCACGGGCTATGGGCTAGCTAAGTATTATATAATTAAGGAAATATTACAGTAATTTTATATGTATATTTTACTGAATATTGCACAAATATTGTAGGATAACTTTAAATTTTGAACAATCAAAATTGTGTGTACAAGTACAAACTTACTTGCATTACCAACTCCAAAGTTCCAACTCCCGTTGGAACTTTGCTTTGAAGGGAGCTCACGGTAAAATGCGGTGTTATAACCGAAAACCTGTGCGGAAATCGCGAGAAAACCTGCAATTTCAAAGTGCCGCGGATTGTGCAAGTGTGGGATTCTTTGATATCAGAGTGTGAATCAGGCGCTTGAAATGGGTGTGATCACTGGTTGTGCGTGCCAGTGGCTTGTATTGATTTTTTGTGTGGTGGAGAGTGTGCGTGCGAGGTTTTTATTTCCGAGAGAAATAAATCTTGTTGGTATTCCTTAAATCTTATGACTTCCAACAAAATGTGACACATTGATACCTGTATCGATATTTAGGTTTGTGTTTGAACATGACAAGCAAGTGACGTCGGCAAACTGAAAGAAACGCTAGCACCCATACTGCAGGGGTGTTCAAAGACAATTTGCTACTTTATTATGATCTTGCCAACATTCTGAACCCATTGAGGTATCACAGTATGTAATCAATCCATTGCCTGTCATTGTATTAACTATTCATTTAGGCAGGAGGGACAGGTCAGTACGGCTCATTAATGCACCTGATATAAGCTCGCATGAAACAGCTTCGCAAAATTGTCTCTCACTTAAAAGAATTCTGAAAATATGGTGCTGTAGTCTTAGGAATGAGTATACTGCTATCTTAACAAGTTTTGTATGCAGGCAAGCATTACTTGCGGGTCATCAATATCATAGTCACTGCAACATGTGTGAGATGCTGGGTGCTAAGAAAGGAGGGGAAGTATGGCTGTTGGTTTCTTGGATAACACTTAATAGTATGTTTATAATGGGCCTTGTGTGCACTCGCAGCTTATCTATTCCCTGCATTTCGCCCGTCTAGCCATGACCACATTCAGTTGTTATGTCTTTAGCATTGTGCAAGGCCAGCAGGTTTGCAGTGTCATTTCACTACAGGCAGTGTTTTCTTGTTATACATGCGTTATTGCTTGTGCGAACAATATTTCTGAGTGAAGCAGCCCGATGTCTGCAGCATGGTGCATGGCCTTGGAAGCGGAAGACGTGTTCGCATCTTTGTCACCTATGTTTTGTGGATTCCCAAAGCATGCTGAGCAAGTGATATCACTTATTGGTTGTGTGCTTTGCTGAAAGTGATTTGCATATTGTATCATGTGTTTTCGGTCAGCTGTATGTCGGATGCGGAGTTAATACAGGAATGCACGCTTGACCTATTTTTTCATGATAAAATTTATCACGAAAGCAGCAGGGACTGCAGTACAAAAACCATGTCATTATTCAGTATGTCATACCACAGTGCAGCACTGAGGTCGTGCCACAATGACACTGTTGACCCCTGCCATTACACTACTCTACTCTACTACTCTATGTCAAGACCATGATATAACAGCTTATAATTTACGAATGACTGGTAACAACTGACTTAACAACGCCAAAGGTCTATCACCAGCAAGAATGCTGCTGCACCACAATGGTTACATCAGGGTTAGCAAGTAATTGCATAAATAATCCAGAGCAAGAAATTGGTAGCTCAAGTTAATCATCTTTACCATAGAAATAGCAATGTTTTGACAATCTATTGATAGCAATGTTACAGATCCATTGTTATTTTTTGCATGGGACTGTATTTCCACTCACAATTAATAAAGAAAGCAACTACTGTGCACAGCACAAGATATCAATGTCAGGACTGCAGCACTGCAGGCAAGGATAAGTCAACAATACGGTAATGACATCCTGAAGAGTCCTTGGCAGGTTTCGGTAAGGCATTCATGACGTTATATGACAGTCTTCACAGCATATCGTGCTTTAATATTACTAATCTGTCCGAAAAGCTGGCGATCGCTACTATGTCAAACAACCAAACAAAACTTATTTTACGACCAGTACCAAGCCAACAAATCCATTAACAAGTCAGTCACCAATCCGCCACCCAACACGGCGCCCGCGACGAGAACGGCCGGTTGGCGTCAGGTTTCGTGCGTTCCGAGCTATTCTTTGAGTCTGGCTGCCGGATGCTGCCAGGTAGTGCTGTCGTCACTAAACCATTCCATGACACCATCAAACAATGACGTAATGGGGCGCAATTTTTCAAGCTTTGAAATGTTGCTACTTATGGTCGTTTTTAAACCTTAAAAGCTTACCAATAGTTACAAGTAAGCTTTTTCCAACAGATCTGATACTTATCTCAGTATCCCCAAATGTGGAACATTCCCTTTGACGTAAAACCAGGTCTTTCAGTACCAAAATCTGTGCCATCATCAATCATCGACACCCAGGCCGTGGGGCGGTGATCTGAAGTACTGAATATCGCCATTTTCAGGTTGCATCCTGCACAACACACCACACGCGAAACGAAACGAAACGGAATAGGTAACATAGAAATGGTTTCGGTGGGAGAGACATCCGTTGAATTTCTGAGTGATTATTGCCTCGGGCATAAGAACACAAAAGTATATGTGTTGTGTAACGGCTCCGTTTTCAAGGCAACTTCGGACAAACACTGCTAAATGATTTTTGACCTGGCTTGTAATTGATGGTATAGAGCGGTCTTCCTGGAACAACGACGGTCCACCAATGAGATGGAATTTGAAATGGCTGATCTGTGAAGCCTAACTGAGGCCCAACTATGATGGTTAAAGAGGCCCCATCTGGTTTAGCTATATAGGCCCCATCTGAGCTGGCTGTATGTGTCCCAGTTGGACATACCCATGTGGGCCCCAGCTGAACATGCCCACGTGATCTCAACCGTGTTGCCCAAGTGAGACCCATGTTGCATACAGTTAGGCTCCATGTGGACCCCAGGTGGGCTGGCCATGTGATACCCACCTGGTTTCCCATGACATGCTCACATGGAACCGAAATGTGTCTTAACTGGGCAGTCCAGGTGGGCTCCATGCCGGCTCCAGTTTGGCCCTGTATAAGCCACGGGTGGGTTTCCCACAGGGAGCTAGAATCGCTTTTGAACTAGGGTGGGAGTGAAAAATTCCATCGCAAAAAGACCGTGCAGGAGTGAAAAAGATCAATTCACAAATGATGGAACTTATGAGCTCTTTGAGAACTAATGAGATGTCTTTGTTTGCTGAAGCATCAGTCAAGGGGTTCTTGGGCTTGGAGGTACCTGGCGCCCTTGATCTGTGCGTACATAGACATGATTCAGATGTTGGTGAGGCAGGGCATAGCCATAGGTGTCCAGGTTCTGTGGAGCCTTGTTTATGCTTGGTGGTTTCAAGTGAGCTCGGTTTTGGATGACATCTGAAAACCTCAGAAAGGGAAATAGGGGTTTGGCATGTACGACTAAACAATGTCAGGCAGGAGTGAAAATTCACATGAATATGGGGAAAATGAGTGACAAATTTCTCCTCATAGGGTGTTGCTTTACACCCAAAGTCGGCAATTCTAGGACACTGGTTTCCCATGTGGGATCCAGGTGGTTGCACATGACATGCCAACATGGGCCGAAGTGGGCGACCCTGATAGGTCCCATATGTACCACGAGTGCCCGCTAGAATGGGAGCACGGTCTCATCGCTGGTGGGCACCTCTTGATGATGGAACACACTTAAAAGTGTCTGCGCGTCCGGCAGAGGTTCAACGCCACGTCCACAGCACACTTGGCGTGCGCTGCGAACACGCTCAAGACTGCGTTGGCGCAGAACAAAAAAAGCGCTGCCTATTCAGAAGGCGACAGCAGCAGC
>NW_023596466.1:60000-66614 GCF_011947565.3 Pollicipes pollicipes
ACGAAAACACCTCGGTGGGGTTAAAGGATGGCGAATGTCATGCTTCCATATGCGTTTTATGAGTTTGCCTCTCCATTCTGATACGTTTCAATTAGTCATCTTGCCAACACAATCATTTGTGTTTCATTTATGTGCTGTCATCGCGGAAAACCTTGCTAAAGACAAACGTGCTAAATGGTGGAACCACTGTTGGCACATTTCTTTCGCACGATCTGTACCGTGTTTCGAAACTGACATTTGCCAACCACACACTTAACATGTCAACTACATCATCTACTCATTACCCATCTACCCTTTCAGCCTACGCTTCATGCCTGTACCTTGCAGAAGCAATTCTTGGTTGGAGCATGAGGTGCGATGCACCGATGCGTTTAATTGCAACCTTTGAAATGCTTACCAGAGTTATTTAAACAAATGTTGTTTCAAGCTGATAAAATACTTATTGCTGTTTGTTATCCTCCACACTCACTCTCCCTACCGCTATGTCCATCATTTCCTTTTTCTGTCTAGTATCGATTCATTGCTGTTCACTTTTCCCTATATTTGCGCATCCTCTACGAAACCTCTACACAAGAAGCGAATGCTAAAAGAGGAGGGAAATGCAACCAAATTACTGCGCAGTGACACATGAGACATTGCCCCGCTCCACGCGAACTATGACAGGTCATTATAGTCATGACCACCTCCCCCCCCCCCTTGCACCTCCCAACGGTGGGCGGTGCCTGACTGCCGCTCCGTCCACACAAGCCGATGGTTTGTTCTGCTCTTCAGCTGCCAGCCGGGCCAGAGTCGCATCACGAACAAGCAGCCGCAGGGTTTGAAATGTGCAGCACGAGCAGTGTCAGCAGGCGTCTCTAGTTGTATTCGCCTTGACGGCGGTGCGGCGTCTCGAAAAGTGTGGGTTCTCACGTGAAGCTGCACGTGTAGTCGGCGACCAGTCTGTGTGATCCCAGCTACACATTAAGCGCATGACCGAACATCTCGCCTTGTCATGACGGTCCATGGAGGGGGGGGGGGGGGTAAGGGGCAGAAGGCCGTAAAGGTCATTACGGTCACCGGCAGCCGTGCCACCCCACGGGACGGGGGGGGGGTCCGGGAGGGAGGAGGGGGATGGGGTTCGGACCGGGGAGCTGCGGTACTTCACCGCAATTTATGAAAAAGCGAGGACCTGACCGCGTCCGGTTACCGGCTGTTTCGACACGACTGCCGTACGTGCCAATGTGCCAGGGCTAAGTAAGTGAAAATTGGCGCTGAAGTATCCACGGGGAATACCGTGTAGAATACCCGCTTCTAGCGCCGTCAGCAAATTATCTAGGTACTGCAGTTTCTAACTAGAGGTTTGCAGGATCGCAAGTGCACGTGAGTCTGCTTTTCGGGGGAGGAACGGCGCCTTGCCGTGGCGATGGAGCGCTGGACATACCTAGCGCGCAAGGCATGTACTTCGTTCACGGGATTTTACCCCGGGCACCGGGAAGGGTGCCCGGGGTAAACAAGTGTTTTTCCTTTCGCCGACCGAACTTCTGCGAACAAAATTGTCGCTAACAGCGTGACGCGATGCCACGAATGGCAATGACGTTCATGCCCAGTAGCGCATCAGGAATCGGCGTATCACCGAAAGCCTCTTTCTTCACCGCAACTTGAAGTGTCATGCACACAACCGAAGCATTCATTTTTACAATGTCGCTCAACTAATGCCAGAATAAGTGTTGATGTGAAGAAACCAGATACACCAGTCCTACATAATGGGATAGTTCAATCACAATAGCAGTCTTCTTCCACCCCCGGGTCTTGCAAGGCCTGACGGTTAAGCCTGATCTTCGGCTGAATTTGCTATCCCCGACAGCGAAAAAAGCGGCGAAGGACCTCGGCAGCGGGGCAGTTAGTACATGGCAAAATTCCGACCGGTGGCAATAGCACTGGTGAGTATCGCCAAACAGGCCGGCCTGCTCGAGGCTAACTCCCCACCATATCTTAGGCACCTCCAAGCCTGGTGCCACATGTGCGGTCTGGTGGGCGCCTTTCGATGCCCCACAGCACTTGGTATATACAGGATTAAACAGGGTTTATAGGCTGCGTGGAAAGGAGCGAGAAGCGTTTTGGGTTACGGATTGGGCTCAGATTGAGGTGCAGGCGACTGTGGAAATGCTGGGCAAGAAGTAGTGGGGGCGTACTGGAAGAGGGAAAATCGAGATTACGGGAATATGGGATCATATAGCTGTTCGAAGAAAGAAAATATCAGTTGTTTCATATTCCTATCACGCTGAACAAAAAATAAAAAACAGCAAAAACAATTATTTACATAACTTAACGTAGCCTCACCTAACCTAACCTAAACCAGCCCCACCCAGCCAACCTAACCCAACCCAACCCAAACTGACCTAACCTAACTAACCTAACCCTAACCTAACCTAACCTAACCTGGCCTAACCTAACATAACCTAACATAGCCTTTTCTTTCGCGCCTGGCACTTTTAAGAGTGTCATTTGAAGTGAAACAGCATGTAGTTTTGACTGTTCGTCAGAGCAAAGGTCTGAATTACAGGTAACGCACAGTCAAACTGAACGCGCAGCTGGTTGTCACCACCTACTCTTAGACCTGGCGGTGTCGCTGCTTGCCTTTAAGGCAATTTTTACACTAAAAGACCAGCAAAGTTCAATGAGCTTAGGTCCTCCAGTCCTCGTCTTTTATAGCACATGTATTAGGAGGGTATTATCTGGTGCACTGTCAAGATAAGGGTCCTGATCTGACCTCGAATAGTGTTCAGAAAACAGACCTACGGGCACTTGGACCGTTTTGGCGTGAGACGCACGGTGATGTGACACGGGAGCACATGGTAATCGCTGCACACTACCAGTGACGAGCACATTTAAAGGCAGTCCCCACATCTGTATTGGGGATTGAGCTGAAAAAGCCATCTTGAGGATTATTCGGTGCAGCTCACACACCTTACCCTTATTCTCAAGGGCTAGACCTATCTAGTTCCTGAGCTACAAGCCCGTGAAGATGTACAGACTCTTCGTGCGTACTATTTCAAGGTCACCCATGCATTCATGACACCACAACAACGCCATTCGAATCCTGCCATTCCACTAGCCATACGCCGATCACCATGTACTGATCATCATCAAATCGCACCCCTGTTCTTACCAATAGTTATGAGTGAGTCTATTTCGTCATATCTAATGCTTGTTCCATTGCCTTGAGATGTGGCACATTCTCTTGAAAGGCGGCATCTCACAGGTTTTGGACTTTTGCATTTGTTTTTACCTCATACGCGTACAATTTGATCAGTGGTACCAGTTTTTCCAAAACATTTCTGAAAAGCCCAAAATTTTGATAATAATTTATATTTCGAGCTGACATCGTAATTTGGGCTCAAAACAATTAAAATTTATATCCCTGTTTATGTTTTGATGGTGTTGCAGTGCCACCGCCTAGTGCTATTATTAGACATGACTAGTCCTCAGGTTTCACTTGAATATGTTTTTAAAATGATCCCCAAAGGTGGGACACTCCTTTAACATATCAGCCCCATTCCACGCTGCATCTTGTGACCTGCGGAAAGTTGTCAAAGCTGGTAGCCACGGCGCTAAAAACGATGACCATGTCCTACGACCTTTCGCACGCAACTGCGTCAGGATTTCCAAAACATCCGAACCCAGTGACCTCATCGGCTGTGACAATTTCCGTAGACAAAGCTGCTCATGTTTACTCCGGGCTTGATTCGTTCTGCACACGTTCCCCAATCGCAATCGGCAACATCGCAGTAGCGTTGCGACAGCAATGTTTGCTCTAATGAACATTCCAGACGGTCACATCCGCGCGAACATGAGACGCAGCGCTACAAGGAAAACGGGCGCTACCGGTGCGCTGGCCGACGAGTCACGTGACGGTCACCTGGGCGCGGCGCGTCACGGGATGAGAGGCGGGCCCGACCACGTGACTCGTGCTCTCAGCGCCGATATGCATGGCGAGCGAAGCCAGCGGCGTCAGGCGGTGGGGAGGTGAAGGGGGCGGCGGAGGTGAAGGTGAAGGTAGCGGCGGTGGTGAAGGTGAAGGTGACGGCGGTGAAGGTGAAGGTGCTGCTGCTGGCGAGGAGAAGGTCTCTCGGCACGTGGCGAACCCCAGAAGTGAGAGCAGACTGTGGCTATTGTGCTCTCAGAGAAAGGTGGGAATGGGACGAATCAAAAGGCGCCGACCACCGCAGACGTCCGTTGCCTGATAGCTTGCAGTTCCGCAGCACGGCATTGCCAAAGATGGCTGCAGTATTGCAGATGTGCTTCTGTCCATTCCTTTCAAGATGAGCCAAACATGTACGATAAATGATACGTAATGGCAAATTATCCCTCGCGGTTTCTGTTCCGGAGAATTTGAACTTTTGCTGTTTTGTTGTTGGATACGCGTTGCTGTTTCGTAGGTCATCGTCGAAGACCATCTCGGCAATTAGAAAAACTGCAATCTTGCGTCTGGCATGTGTTGTGTCTACCATTTTTGCCATTTTTGAGGCCACTGTTAGCAATCAAATCAATTGTGCCTTATACATGGTTTTAATTATTGTAGGGGTGGTACCTATATGCGAGTGTGTGAGATCCATGCGGGTGAAAATGCTCCTGTATGTGTCGTAAAGTTCCACATTATTTCACCAAAGCTGTTTCAGCGACAGCACCGACGACCGCTATATGCAAGGTGCTTTATTAAAATAAGGGACACATTTTGCTTTCAGGGTGCTGTTTGGTTGTTTGCGAGACCTTAACAACCAAAGGTTTTTCATCACACCAGATGTCGTAGCTTCCGTGTGCAGAAGGAATGCCTCCGCCTTCAGAATTATTGGGTGTTTTGGTGTCTTGGACTTGCTTGTTAATACTTAGCCGAGCGGGAATTTTTAGTTCGCCAGCATACAATATACGTTCACCTTTGCTCTCACGCATCATTCACATTAAACTTTACGGTACACACACGTTAGGCGTTTCCCTCTCAAATCTTGTATGTGTACATTACAAAATCGCTTACCGGACGAATAAACAGGTTGTAAAAATGGCCCTACTCCTCGAACGTGGCGGACATAATGGCTCCCGATTGTTTTGCAGAGAGCGTTTATTTTCCATGCTGCCCAAAGATCAAGATTAGACTCTGACCAGTCGTTTTGTCCTCAAACACAAAGCTTCATTTACAACCGGTGGAGTAACGAATCCATCCACGTTTGACGAAGTTGATTTCTGTTTGTTCAAAATGCATCCTAACAAGCAACTAAACCTAGTTTTTAATCGTAAGGGTGTCACTTTCATGTATATCAATGAAAGGCGAAAGTCCGTTGCGCATAAAGCTGAAACTTAACTGATTCTAGAAAGGGTGATAACGACAAGTCTCGTAGTACACATTAAAATAGTACCAAACAACAGCAAAAAAACTGAACAACGTTTCACTACCTTCTTTCACTACCTTCACTTCTTCGGTGTTGGAAGGCAAGGCACTGGAGAAAACAAAACGAGGAAACGTCTGATCTGTTTTAATTTTCTTCAATTTAGCATATGTCACGAGGCCTATGGTTGTCGTTCCTTCTTTAATCATGAAGGAGTCAGATATATTAAATTTCTTGCCCATGACATCAAGGATAATTCCGACACACGCCAAGCTGAAACAGGGCAAAATTAAATGAAACAACGGAGGAAAAATATTTTTGAGAAGGTGAAACAACATTTCATACCAACTCCTCAAAACCTGTATGCTAGTCCATGCCACACGCACGCAAAATTGGGGCGCGAAGTAAAGTGCAAAATGTTTCCCAAGTGCGGATGTAAGCTGTCGATGGAAGCAAGGAAACCGCTCACAGCAGTTATTACTGAAAAACGTTGACTTGCGCAAATGCGATCTGTTTTTGTTTTTATATGGTTCTAGGATGGCCACAAATATTTTGTGTACTTATGTAGCACAAGGGCTTCAGTGCCAGCATTTTATTAAATCAATTATAATACCAACCGTAATCTATGACACAAATACCTGTAGCATGTGCGTGCATCGATAACGACAGCTTTCTGCGCTCTGAACCATGTAAACACCGATTGTTGCTCGGATATTAGAAGTTCGTTGTCATGAACACCCATACTCTCATACCCGAGGGCGTTTTTTTTTTATTGGTCGGATTTCCATCATTGCACGTTGCTGGTGAACCGGGGTGAGGGGGAAGGGGTGCCTTCCGCCCTAGCCACTGCGTCGAAACGATTGATTGTTACGAGCACCATTGTTGGACCCGTCCAGTAGACCTCTTCATGTTCTTCCTGTTCTACCACGCTTCACATGGCCCTCCACCTGGCAGAAACGAGCCGCCATGTTCGTGGAGAGCACCGTTCTTTCGTCGAGGGGCAACACGCTCCTCCAGCCGCCTGCTGAGGAGCCACCCGGCCTCTGGTGGAGCCGACGTCCGTCCTCTACAGCGGGCCATAACTCGGTGGTCCACCGCTCCAGAGTCAAGTCGTGGAAGCTGCGCCAGTGGAGGCACAGCCGACCGGAAGTCGGTGAGTTCCGCCGGAGGTCGGAGACACCTCGAGCGGTGTAACATAACCAGGCAGAGATGGTTTTCAGCTATGTGCGGCTCGAGTAGGTTTGGCGGTGGCGG
>NW_023596467.1:0-47200 GCF_011947565.3 Pollicipes pollicipes
GTTGTCAGGCTGCCCGTTGTCAACCCTGTGGCCCCTCTTGCCAAGGCTCTAACTGTGCCCCCGCTTGAACTCACCCCGCGACGGGCGGGTGAATCGGAAGGCAGGCACTCTAGCCAATTGTATCATCGTATCGGCGTGCAATGCAAACATCGGCAAAATTGCAGGGCCGTATCCATTTGCGTACAAATGCCCCAACAAAAACGCGAGGATGAAAGTGTGATGATCATTGACGGTGCATACAAAATATTGTCGTACTTAGAGAATTTAATGGAGTGTCACACATTTGGAGCAAATTAAAAAACATTCTGGTGAAAACTCAGGACCAGTGACGCCTAATGAAAGCGCTGGATGGGGCCCCTAAAGCAGCATGAATATTAATTTTCACTATTTTGGAGCTCAAATTACGCGGTGACGATTTGTAACAGCACTACCTTCTTCCTCCAGCTGCAGCTGTCAAAGCTGCAGTTGTCGCGACAGCCGTCGGCATAACGACGGTAGAATCCGCTGAGGGCCGTTGTCAGCTGTCATGGAATGGAGCCGCAGTTTTAGCCGCACTTTTAGCACTTCTTAGCTGTTTCAAACCGTACATTGTGGGCGTGTGGGCTAAAAAGTGACTCCTCTAATGGCGTGAATGCCCCCAATACATATGAAGGTTTGTGATTGGCGCAGCGGGCGGCAAGGGCCAGTTATCAAGAATCCGATTGGTTGAAGTTTGAACCAGACCGTCATTTTGGACTGTCATACAGGGCCACTGTGCTAAACGCATAGGGGAGAAATCGAAGCCAAAATACAACGTTTTGTTGAGTTGCGCGATATAACCCAGTTTCACACATCCTTTTTCTAAACAGTGTGTTTCCAGCTTTCGTAATATTTGTTACACAAATATTTTGAAAAACTAGGGTGTTGTAAAAAATACAGAACACGCCCGTTCAAAAAAGCAAGGCAACTTTATTATCTTACTTTCATTGTCGTGAACAGGGGTCTAAGGAGATTTCTCCCGTGGGAGCGGCTACTTTAAATCGAAATTCTTAGCTATTCAGGAGGATTTCGAAAAAAATGGTATCCCCAGCCAAAGCGGACGCGTGTTACCTAATAAAAGGTGAGAAGCAGAAAGAGGGGGCATGCTCCCCATAAGGATATTGCATTGAAGCACATACACTACAATCAGCAGTCCCAATTTTCCCTTTAAAAGATGTTTAATCTCTATAGTCTGCGGCACGTGACAACCCAACCGCCCCCTAATCCAGCTCTGAACTCCAGACACGGAGGACATGCATGTGCTCGGGCAATATGGAGGGAATACTGCTGAACGGTCTTCTAAGTCTTAGTGCCATCGTGCTAGCCTATTAACCATACTGATCGCAGCGTGGACCACAGTCCTTGAGTCTTGAGTATTTTTAGTAAGTCAATAAGGTTTTCGCTTTTGACGTTGAAAGTGTATAATATCCATACGAAGCAGGCACGCACTGATCCCTTCACTTCCTAATTCGACCTTGAACTCCAAGCACGGAAGACATTGAGTGCGCTCGGGCAGTACAGGGAAATATCGCCGAACGGGCTTTTGAAGTCCTAGAAGCATCGCACTAGATTTGTAACAGTGGAATTGCCATGCCACATGACAAGAAACAGAAATCGTGCGTAGTATTTTGTGAAAGATGAGCGCGCCATACGTGACCTCAATCCCAAATCTGGACAGCTGATGATCCATGCAGACGCGACTTGCCAATACGAGCTCGCCCACACGTCACTACAAGGCCATATCGCACGTCCGAGCTCCATGAACAGCTGACGATCAGTCTTTTGCGCCGATTTCGTCCTTCGATACGCTTGTTTTAAAAGTTTGTTTGGATCGCTGGAACGAGTAGGTAATCGGTGTTTTTCTGGGTTTTCCTCATGGCTAAGTACCAAATCAGGGTATGCATAAAGCAGAAAGCATTCCTAGCATTATTATGGAAAGTTATGTCATTTGCAGATAAAGTCTGGGCTGCAAAGAAGTGTATTGGTTTGTCCATTATGAATTTCACAAGTACACATTGGGATTTCGATGCAAGACCAATGCTCTCAGCTCAGTCCAGGCATTGCGTGGTGTTTTGTTTTTTGAACAGGTCCTGCGTAGTTGCATCCTTCAGATGTGCCCCCAAAATTTTTGGGTGTTTGCATGGGACCTGGGTTCTCTGTAACGTGTGATTCATTTTACAAATGATGTGCGAAAGCCAAGATGGTAGTTTTGCAAAATACATTTATGCTTGGAGTGGGCTGGGCGGTGATAAATGGGTAAACGTATTAAGTTGCTGGGCGTGGATCTGGAGTTCACTAACTGAATAGGATGCTTAAGTCATGACAGAATATGCCACTAGTGTGCGATTATTTCAGCATGGCTCTTGGTGTTGTGTCGATATTTCACCCTCTCAGAATGTTTAGTTAAACAATTGCACCTAACTGTAAGTTTGACGAGTATTAAGCCATGGTAGCATCGCCTTGAAGCTATAAAATATGCACTATATGCTAGGCCAATGACATGCATGGTATGTCTGGAGGAGCTTATGATAAAATGTAGCTCCCCTGTTTTATAATTTCTACACAAAGAATTGACTTCTTCCAGTGACATTTAATACCAACAACTGCAAGTTAATTACATATGAATTTGTGGATAAGAAAACACATGTTGGAAAAGGTTAGGTGTAGACTAATCACCAATACCCGCAATGCAGTTAGCAATATCCCCAAAAGCTCTGCGGGCTCTTTAAGCCCGCGCCTTGCGAGCCTGCGGGCTCAAAGGTGGCAGCACGAGTGTGCGCCTCTGCATCTTTAGAAGGCTATTGGCGGTTCCACGCGTGTCACGGGTTGACAGTGCATGGTGATACAGTGCACGCGCTTTCAGAGATGCGGTGGGCGAGACGTGTGTAGGTTCTATGCATTACGCCCAGGTAAAAGCCTAGCTCGTAGCTCGTGGCTCGTAAAAAGGAGGGAGCTCGTAAAAAGCTCGTCAAATTTTTCTCATTTGAACTCGGCTAGAATCGTAGAAACATGTTCATAGGGACGAAGCCTTTCACGGTACGGTACAGTTGCTGGCCACTTTTTGAATGTGGTACTGCTCGGCACTGCCACTGATCCCCTTCACAGTGAAGGGTCGGCCAAACGTAACCAACATCTTCCTCGACATCGGTTCTTGTCTTCCAACCAGCGACAGCAGCCACAACTAAAGTCACCGTGTATTATGACGTGGCAATGACACCGATGCTATATCTATCGTCTGCAACACCCTTCCATCAGCGTGGAATCCTCACACAGACCGCTTTCATCTTCTCTGGACCGACCATCACGACCCGATCCCTCGCCTCGATCTCGATCTCGGTCTCGTCCTGATCTCGATCTCGATCTTATCCTGACTCCAGCTCGCGCCCGCTCGGCGCTCAGTGGTCACTCTGAAGCTCCTGGTCGAACATGTACTCGGCCAGGTTGGGCTGCAGCAGCTGCATCTTGCGCAGGGTGGTGATGTGGCCTGTGAACTCGCGCACCCCCTTGTGCTGCTCGTCCAGCATCTCAGCCGTCAGCCAGTCGGCCGCCTGTAGCGAGGGGCGTCGGTTACATGGCCGCCTCACGGAATGGTGGCAATCACATGGCAGCGAGCACAAGAGGCGTTGTTCACGTTCAGGCGTTGAGTTTTGTCGTAGGGAGGGTTATGATTTTATTCGAACCAAAACCGGATGGGCTGTTTCCATGGGTTGACATGCCACTAAATGACACTGATTCAAGAACCTGTTTTGCAGCGTGAGCGTTAAGAGATGTCAGCAACGAAAAACGAACTGATCCAAACGCATTGACGTCTGTTGTCGTCTGCTAAAGGACTCCACGGGTTGGGTAAGCCCATAGGTACTGATGTCGGACGGATAACAGGTTGGGCTGGGAACAGATTTGTGGAAAATTACCGGGGCATAGGTAAGGGAATGGGTACGCGTTTGCGAGAATGTTGGTAGTTATTTCAAGAAACAACACGTATTGCTACTGGTTACGTTTTTTGGGTCATATTTAGTTTCATTTACGCCTCATTTGCGATTGTGAAAGCAAAATAAAAAGTTGAGTGCACACCATACTGAACTTACAAAGCAAGCGAAATTCAGCTTGAATGCAAACACTTGCACACTTAGGAGGTAGAATGCAGGAAAATGCAAGGTGCGGGTAACGTGTGGGTGCGGGGGAATTAAAAACATGCAGCGGGTGAATATGGATATGACCCTATGGTTGGCAGAAGAATTCAGTAAAGAAGATCTTATCCGTGAAGGCATCTACTGTTGCCGTGTTGCAGCCTACGGGCCATTAGATCGTTAGAAATCACACAACACGCAGCACAGTAAAACACATACCTGCGCACCAACACACACACTCACACGTACACCCCCACACACCCACGCACAGAAACATCCACAGACACAGACCATTCCTGACTTAAGATAAATTTGAGTAGCAATGATATTGTTTGCTTCGAAAACCAAGGATTGTAAATTAAGATTGCTCTTAGTACCTGTGAAACATCTTATGCATCCATCGAAAAAAAACTCAAGGTGAATGGACATAAACTGTAACGTGAATATTGGACCCTTCACACGGCCGATATCTCGGTCATCACGCCAATAAGAAACTGAAGTGGTTGCCAGTCACGTGAACAAGCGGCGCACAAAGGCAAGGACTTACATGCCAGTCAAGTTCGCAGACTTTTATCATATTGGTGAAGTGTCTGGTCACGGCCTTCTCGATGTTCAGCGCGTCGGTGAGCGCCTCGATGCCAGTCTTCCAGGTATCCTTCAGCGGCTGCTGCTCTTGTCAACAAAAATGCGGCTCTCAGTCTGTTGCCCGGTCAGGCGCACATCATACTTTTTTGGTGAATTCATCCATGAACTTTTGCAACATAAGGCCCGTGGTTTAGCGCACAGTTTCAGACAAACGCCGCATACTTTTGTAGAACTCACATTTTACCGTTTGCTTTAATCATATTTGCTGCCATTCATCTGAAATGTTTCCATTTTCGTACCATCTTCACTGATCTTTTTTTACTTGTTTATGTCATGACATCTCTGGTGACTTCCTTATTTGGTGATATTCTTGCATACTTATTCGTGAGTTTAAGATGTTAACTTGCGCAACTCGGTTAGGCGCTATTCTTAAGTTATTCTATTACAAGTCTCATTTCCGCAACTAGCCAGTGAGCCTACCACATCCAACTTTTTATATACGTAGCAAAAAAAAAAAAAACACAAAAAAACTCAAAAAACGTGGCTCATGATTGAAGCTTTCATAGCTTGCTCAACGTTGATTGAGAGCCAATTGACTTCCAGTTTATTTGGCAATGGTGCTCACTGACGCCAGATCTGAACGACTCGACGATAATCTTCCTCCTGGCCTTACACGGCGCATGACCGCGTAATGCATGATCGTGACCATGGTTATGACCATGACGCATGACCATGTAACGCATGATAAGGTGGTAGCAGGTTTTGAATGACGTTGCGTCATGCATGGCCGGATGATCTTGAAAAATCCTGCACTATATAGTCTTCACATCTCTGCGGACGTGTAGCTCGGAAACTAAAGGGTTTTAGGTCTTAAAAGAGCAGGGCTGTAAACTGCAACCGAATGGTCTTCAAAACAGTCACTTCAGTTCAAAATCCCATACAAATGTGGAGCACTCCCTTTAACTGGTGCACGTGTAGAGAACGAAATGTCGTGTGCATGCGTGTGTATGTGTGTGCGTGTGTGCGTGCGTGTACGTGTACGTGTATGTGCGTGCGTGCGTGCGTGCGTGCGTGCGCGCGTGCGTGCGTGCGTGCGTGTGTGTGTGTGTGTGTGTGTGTGTGTGTGTGTGTGTGTGTGTGTGTGTGTGTGTGTGTGTGTGTGTGTGTGTGTGTGTGTGTGTGTGTGTGTGTGTGTGTGTGTGTGTGTGTGTGTGTGCGTGTGTGTGCGTGTAAGTGCGTGTGCGCATGCCCTTTCGGGCGACGTTCTCTTGCATTTGGCTATGATTTTATATTTTTTAAGCCTAATTTGCATCCTTGTTTTCGGCGTTATTCTCAAAGGGAGACGTTCTGCGTTTGAGGATATTGAACGAAGGATCCGATATAATGATTAAACTAATTTATAAATATTGACACACTTCTTAGTGCAAAACACTGCTCTAGACAACACAATTTCTCCGTTTAGTAATATGCTCTTCAATACGTCGTTGTTTGATGACGAGGTACTCGCTTGCGCAGCATTGACTGAGAGACGCTTGACTGCCGTTATACCTGGTAATCGTGCTCAGGAATGCCGTGCATGAACCGCCCGATAATTTTGCGCTGCGAGCTCATTTGAGCTGGCGATTGTTTTCTGTTTAATCTTGTTGTTGACTGACTATATAGTATTATAAGTCAGTCAACATGGTATATTTATGTTAAAGCATTATTTTTTATTGCTGCCTACATCTGAGAGTCGTCGGCTAGCACAGATGGCTAATCTATCGCGATTCTAGGACCCGGACGCCTTGTGCACTCAGTGACCGGTGCGACTGTTGACAGGAGCATGCAAAAGCAATTACACGGTGGTCACTGAGACGCTATGTAGATGCGTGTCGTGAAGTTAGGGCCGAAAAAACTTAGGGCAAGTCTGATGAGGCTAGGCTGTTGTTAAGCCATTACTTGTTTTTAAACAACGCCAGACGGTTAATAATAAAACTCTTGCTGATTAAGAGGGGAAGTGCTAGGCTTCACCAGACTCGAAAGGGAAGTAGAGGGAGCGGCAATTCCGTTGCTATGCTACTCCTACACCCACCCTTGCGTTTTGCGTGTGGACTTCCTTAAGCTAACCTACATGGTGGTGAGCGTTCAGTATTGTGTTTTGCGTATGTCTTGCAACGCAAGACTCTTTGTGGGGAGTCTCTTGTAACCCGAAGCTGAAGAAGTCTGATACAGTGGACCACCATCCGACACCAGCCAGGAGAAGTCACTGTTGTACGCCTCTCGCTCTTACCTCCCGCGAGTGTGTGTACAACATTGCATGCTCCCGGCGCAGTGGACGTACGTATCGAGCCTGCAGGTAGTTGGTGTTGTGGTCTCCACGCATGAGCAGGTAGTCGGCCAGCTTGAAGGCGTGTCCCCGCTCCTCGCCGGCGTGGTCGAAGAACATGTCCGAAATGCCCGGACGGTTGACGTTGTCCTGGGCGAAGTGCGCCCCCTGCCCGAAGAAGCGGCGCCGCCCTCAACACGCTAGCCACCGGGTGGATGAACGGGTGCATAAGCCTCCACCGTGTTGTATGGCATGTCACACGTCACACGTCGCATGCCACATGTTTGCGCAGCACACGCCGTTTGGGAACGCTCTAGTCTGAGTTCAAACATTCCGCGGACCAGGGCAAGGTCCAAAACTAAAGAGAAAACTCACAGCAGCGCCATTCAACCCATTAGTGGTGGCTTCATATGACAAACACTGGCAAGATTTAGAGTGGCGATGCACCGGAATCAAATGTGTTTAAATGGAAAAGCGTCAGAATTATGCTAGTCTCACCGAAAGTTGAGAAACCTGTGTACCATGTCTTCCGCCCAGGCTGTCATCTGCGCGGTGAAATCAGGAGGTGTCGGCAGGACTTACCGCAGCCAGGTAGGTGATGGAGGCGTCCAATTCCCGGGTGATCTGGTCACGGATGGCCGTGGCGCAATCCTCGATGTAGCGGTAGTTCTTGGCGCAGGGAAGACCGCCGCCTGCGGCCGGAGTTGTTTGTTCATCATTTAAAGAGAACGTTTCACATTTGTAGATATTGAAGCAAGCATCAGCTGTGATGAAACACGCTCATTTATAGCTACTGGCATATTATTAAGTGGAAAAACTGCTGTAGACAGTACAATTCTCTTTTTAGTAAACATGCCCCTCAATGCGTCACGGCTTCATTACGTCATCATAACTTGTACAACATTGATTGGGAGCCGATTGACGGCCGTTATATCTGGAAGTCGAGCTCACGAACGCCATAAATGAACGTCTCGACCATTTTACTTTATTGGCCTTGTTTGCCGCATGACTTATGAAATGACAGGATTTGAATGACGTTATTATGACGTCATGAATGCCAAGGTGACTTTGGAGTACTCTCCCCGATGTAACTTTCCCCATTTTCGCGGGCGTGTAGCTCAGAAACTAAAATGGCTTGAAAGAATGAAACGAGCATGGCTATGCGATGACGCATTTCTGGGGCGAAATCTCACGTTATTCGTATACTCACATTTGTCTTCCGGGTCATTGGCGTTGAGCGAGAGCCCGGCCATGGCCGAGGCCACCAGAGAGAGCAGCAGCAGCAGCGTCTTCATGTTCAGGCCACTGGGTGTCAATCGCCTGGGGCCTGCGGCAGGACAGACTGGCCGTCCGAGTCGCCACACTGGACACTCTCGGATCTCTGTTATCAGTCCCGGCCCGTCCACTGACGCCACCGCCGCCGCCGGGCAGCAGCCAATCAAACCACATCCGCGCAGAGCAGCACCCTCGCATCAAAGTCCAATCAGGCCAGGCGAGGACCTAATTTTGCAATAACGACTGAGAACCGCGCATGGACGCTCCACAACTAAACACCGCGGCGCGGGATGCTGTGCGATGGCCAGTTGTTTTGCCTGTCTGCAAATGCACGTTACTGTTTAGCCGTGCTGACACGCTATTTGAAAGCCGTTTTGATCAGGCCCCTGACGTGTCGCACCCAGAAGATGCACGCAAACAAAGAACGGCCAGAGATCAGCCAATGGCGCAGTGTTACCACCCCGACAGATACGGGCCGAGTCACCCTAGATTAGTGACCGGGGCGAGCATATCGAGTGTGGTACCTTGCCTTGGTCAGCTTTCGACCGGGTCCTAGTCTCCCGTCGGCTTTCGTCCCTGGAGGAAACAGGTAGGTAGGTACTTGCTAGATGTGTGATAATTTACTGTTATGTGACTGCTTGCATGGGGTGAGCAAGTGTCTGTGATCCATACGGTACGGTGGCACGACTAGGTTGTTGTACAGCCTAAATAATAAATTCAGGCCACAGGGTGGTGTTTACGTTTTTATCTTGGAATCTGACTCCCTGTAAAATACGCACGTCTTATTCACCCACACAGTGCCCTCGAAGCAGGCCTTGCACGCCGCATGTGACGCAAAACACGTATTTATTCCTTGGTTTGTTGTGCCTTTGGGAGGGGTTTAGTCTGCTATGCTGTGGATATTTCAAGCGGTTGAAGCGACCAGCCCTCATTCAGCGTTTGGCTCGCGCCTGGATAACAGCTGACCATCAAAGGAATCCCTTCCTCAAAGCCAGTTGGCCGCTCGCGCCCGCGTCGGTTTGGCTTGTGAGTCAGAAATAGCCATCTGCTTTCGGATGTGGGTCACGATATTTCATCATTTGCCGAATATGTACGATTTGATCTGCATGCCTTGTTTTATTTTGCGGCTCCAGGTGAGGGTCATGCGGGGCAAAGAGGCAGTTATTGGTGAAAATTCGTCACACATGTTTTTTATACTGCTTTCACTGCTGCTTGTATTTTGTGGAGAAGGAGCGGACATGATGTCTCAGGGTCAGAGGGCCCGCTGTCTGGGAATACTCAGCTGTAAGTTGAACTTGGACAGGGGCTCAGCGACGATTTGGGGATTCACATGTGAGTTGAAAGAGCTGGAGAGTTGGAACTCCCTGACTAGGTACGTTTCCACGCGCCTGAATTCAACAACACCCATATATCTCAAACATAGCGTACATGCCGTGTAAACGTGATGTCAACGTGGCCTTCACGATAAACTGTTTACAGAGTTGGTCAGCAGTTCCAGTGTTGACGTAACGGTGCTTGCGCTTCGTGACGTTTACTAAACCGAACACCGTGTTTTCCAAAGGGCCTGCGCAATTTCCACCGTTCCATTTAGCACCACACTCAACGGATGGTAGTGGACGCAACGTTACAGAAGTGTGCATGACCGCACTGGTGATATGCCAAGTATATGACCGAACATGACCGCACTGGTGATACGCCAAGTATAGGACCGAACATGACCGCACTGGTGATACGCCACCTGACACGTGACCAGGGGCGCGGTTCCGCAAACTAAGCTACGTCGCTGAGCAAGTAGCACGCACAAACCTACCCTCAAATACGATGAAAACTTTTTTTTGCCCAAATTGACCAACTTCCGCCTGAGAGTTGCGTGGTTGGATTGAGGGGGGGGGGGGGAGCGCGGCTAAAGGTCATCAACTGAATAGGAAACTATGCTGTCATAAAGCTGATAAACTATGTTACCCACAGTACTTGCCGAAACTTTCTGTTTCAAGGTCAAGGAGTTCGTTCATTTCACTGTCATCTCGGTGATGATTGATGTGCGGGATGACGGGCCAAACCGCAGACCGAAAGAGGACCTTAATCTCAACTTATCAAAATGTGGTAGCTTCAGCAGCCCAACACATCCAGTCGCGCTTTTAATAGGCCTATATCTTTTGACAGGCCTGTATCTTTTGATAAGTCTATGTCTTTTCACAGTTCTGTATCTTTGCATTTACGGATCGCGCCACCTCGCAATTTTCGGATAGAAACAGCAAACATTTTTATAAATTGTGCTGCCATGTCTCCTGGGTACTGAATTGCACTGTTCCGTCGAGCAGCGTACTCTTGCAACATTGCAATACTAGTATTCCGCTTCTCCATTCCGTTGAAAACACGCGTTCGAATCAAAGCCAGCTCCGGCGACCAGGTATTAGTTGATTGGCTAACAGTAACGGAGAAGAAAGCGGACAGTTGTGCTGACAACGGTGTAGGCCAAATGTGTGCATATTCTCGCGCACGATTGTGCGTGAACCATGAAGCGCCCGTTGCCAGATGTTGTTAAGGATGCGTGCCAGATTTCGGCCACTAGAGCGGACCAGACAGACCAGCGGCAGAGACGTGAGACCAGCTGCGCAATGCAGGCGAACGGACCGTTATCGAACCAGAAAGCGACCTCGGCACTTATCCTCAAAGCCTCCAAATCTGGCCTCAAATAAAGCAAATCACGCTACGGCCTAAGCCGAGACAGATCGAGCTATGATAACTACAAAGACTATCATACCAGATTATAGTGACTTATACACAACAAAGTATTATGGATTTTCCACTGTTTTTGCCTGAGTCACCAAGAGCATACACAAAGCCAGATCAGCTCATCTCGACGATTAATATTACCACGCCTTGACAGGTCACTGCAGGAAGTGCACTCACGCCTGGTAAAGTAATGGGAGGAGGCCATTCCAATGCATTGGTAACTTGTAACCGTAAACAAACAAATGTAGTGGCAACGGACTCCATCCGCTTATATTTAGGTAACAGCTCCATGGTGGTAACAATCACGTCTGATATTCTTTTTTCGTCCCGCGCCATGAAAGCCGTTTCGCCGGTTATCTGCCAGCTGCACGCAGTGCGAAGCCTGCCCTGCCCGCAGACCGGGTATTGCGCCATCTCGTCCAGACCAGCGTATGCGTGAAGCACTGGCCGCACCGCCGGTCATCTTAGTTAGAAGGGTCGCGGGCTTGCTGTTGACCAGCGAGATTCCTCTTCTAACTTACCAGACCAGCATTAGTGATTTTTTCAGATTGACGTGTTTAAACATCTCTGTTTTGTACCTCCAGATCCAAAGATGCGCGCGTTTCTCCTGTTCGCCGTGCTGATCGGAGGTTCACTGGCCTGCCAGAACCGCTTGGAGACCCTAGTTCAAGAGGCCAGCGGTGGAGCACCTGGTACGTGCAGATAGCGTTTGCTACTGGCCCTCTGCGCAACGGGTCGGACCGTTCCTCGTGATAGCAGTTTATGCTGACTTTTCTGCGTACTGCGTGTATCTCCTGTATCAGGCCAAGTCAAGATAAAAAGCGTGTCCTTCTAGTGGGCTATGAGCGTCGCTAAAAGTGAATGGACCTGGAATCTTTCTCAAATGGTTAATGCACGCTGCACGAAATGGTTAACGATGACATTTCACAAAGTGGGAAGACCATAACACCCTTGCCCCCCCCCCCCAGACTCCTGTGTAAATTTAGTTATTCCCTCTGATTAACTCGATCCAGCTCCATATGCTACCTACCACAGCAGTGTCTCTTCTCGCTATCCATGGGGGGTGTCAGCAAAACGCGCGCTTCGGGCAAACACAACCGTCCCACTGCGGCAGATCTGTCTACCGACGTACGAGACGAGTGCAACGCGCGGGTGGGCACGTTCAACTCCGTGCATGCGCCCCAGTACAAGAAAGTGATCAACAAGGCTCTGAAACTGGCTCTGCAGTACATGTCGATCGTAAGTGAACCACCCCTGCAGAAGAGGTGAGGGGGCACGTGTGGCCCGTGTTTGAACATCCGAGTGTTCGAAAAATGACGCAGAGAATCGCAAAGAATAGCACGTCAGACAGCAATGCTGAGTTAGCGTCTGACCGCCTCCGGCCGGCTGCACCTGTGTGTGACGAGCGTCCGCATCACCGTTTCCAGTCCAGCCACTTCGGCCGGGACACCAACCACCGACTGGGCTTCCAAAAGCTCTTCAAGAGTGCCTCGGACGAGCGCTTCGAACAGGCCGTGTCGATGATCAAGTACGTGGTCAAGCGCGGAGGCACCATGCACCAAGCCCTCAATGTTAAGGTAAGGGTACCAATCGAGACCGGTATTACATCAGTTTTTGAACCTCGTGCTCATTTGGTGCCGGGATTGTAGCTCAGCACGCCAATCAGACAACACAGTTGCCAACGGCATCGTTCTCGCTCCTGGGTGTATTCATTTCTGGAAAACACTTAAAAATCATATTTGCCCAGAACAGTAAAGCCAATCACGCATTATTTAAACGACGCGCCTTTACAAGTCCGCGTGCCGCCTGCGTGACCGTTCTACGGCCTGCGTCGTGTGATGTTCCCGTTCATCTGTCTGGCGTGGGGCGACGAGGCGTCGGCTGCCATGTCCGCCCCGCCCCGCAGCTGCCGACGACTGGCCTGTACAACCCGCTGCCGCTGCCCTCCCTCGGCCTGGCCCTGACCGACGCCAAGGACATGTACGAGGAGCAGGCGCGCCTGCACCGCGGCGCCCTCTGCCTGACGGCCACCGCCGGCGGCATCGCTGAAGCCGGCTGCGCGCTCGACGCCGATGTGAGTTCGCAGTCGGACACGGAGCACACCAGTGCGTCACGGGAACACATGTCACGGCGCTGTACGCAAACTACGGGCAGTATATGTAAGGTGGATTTACCATGGTCAAGACGAGAGGGATACGCGCCATCACCACGTGGTATATCCGAGACCACTGTGACGCTATCTTTCAAGGCACTTGTTTTCACGGAAAGCCTCCGTCTTTCTCTTTTGATTGGCAATCTGTGGTGAGTTCGCGCAACGAATCTGTGCAGAATGACAGAACGCAATTTCGGAACTTGCTTGGAAGGACGACGTAATTTTTAAATACGTACAGGCGTAACTTTCAAGTTCAAACGTAGTTTTCAAGTTCAAACGAGGTCAATGACACATGGGGTCCTGTTCGACTTTACATTGATCCTCGATGACTGCGCTGGACCTGATTCAGAACACGACATTGCTATCATTTTACTTAAAAAAGCGCCATTCTAAGTAAATGCAGGTGGTCATTTCCCGCCTTTGCCTTCCCAGGCATTAGAGAAGACCTGACCTGAAGGTCACTGACTGATCTGACCTGAATGGGTCACTCACACATCACTGGATCCCGCTGTTGTTTTTGTCTTGGTTCTAGCTCTATTTGGGACCCAGCGGTGAGAGAAGGTCGATCCGACATGAGTGAAAATGGCTCCCGTCTCGCGAGGGTTAACGCAACATAGCTACTGCTGTGGTCGGGTGACTGGTCCTCCGATTTTCGCTGTCCCGAGGACGCGGTGAACGTTGCAAGCACCGTGATCGTGACCGCATCAGACTGAAGGTCATATTGAGAGCTGAGCGATTGCATGATCTGACTTGACACTTGAATTAACACGCATGTGTTTGACTGCAGGACGATCAGCTCTAGCAATGCATAACGGGCTCCAATTTGCTCTAGCCGACTGTTTCGCTTTAGTCCCAGTTGCAGCTATGAGTATCTACCTTGGGCTGCTAATGACGGGGAGGTACTTAATTTCCCTACGGGTTCACTAATGCGAGGTTAGGACTTACTCAAGTTCATAACTTTGGGATGACAGGTAAGCTTTATTCGTCCCACGCCTTCATTCCTCGTACGATAAATGATGAGTTGATGGTGCCTCGTTTGAGCCGATGGATTCATCACGGCGCCGCTCTGACACCAGCCAACCATTGCAGCTGGCTCACCAGGCTCAGGACGCCCTCGAGTCCGAGGTGGAGAGGGTCAGTGGCCTGGCGAGCAAGGCCAACCTTCTGGCGTCCATGTTCACCAGCGGCGAGCACAGCCTGGCCGAGCACCTGTTCGACCAGCAACTGCTGAAATAGTGCCACAGGTGGCAGCACCGTGAGCGCTACGGACACCCGGTGCCAGCGCAGTCGGTAGTAATCACGACAGAAGGTGGCGCTGTGAGACAGAAGGTGGCGCGCCGATGCCGGGCGCTTTTGTAATTGTGGCACGCACGTCTTTGCGCTATGTACAGAGTGAAGGAGAGTCAATACATCTAGTGCACTTACCGGACACGAGTCGTCGTTGATAACACTCATCAAGTTTTGGAATGGAACAGAAATATGCGTGTCACGCCATACGGGTAACCCGAGGGACCCCTCTACCAGCGTTTAACCAGTCACAGTAGCACTGCTGCGCAAGGATTCAAATTGTGCTGGGTCAGTTAGGCAACTCAGAGTCAGAGTCGACTACATTTATTTCAGACAACAGGAGCCAGATCTGGAGTCGACCCCAGCCTGTACAACTCAGGGGAAGTCGGAGTCCGAATGACCTCTGTGTGGTATCAGTCAGAGTCGGAGCCGACTTGAGTGGGGCCTAAGTCTGTGGAGGAGATAACACGCTTTTTGTGCTTCGAAAAAACCCACACAAGACGTTTGTTTTTAGGATGAGGCTGCGAGGTCGCTAACACCAATGATATGTTCGTACATGCATACCTGGTTGAGCGGACGCGCCGATGACTCACTGGACTCAACTCCGATTCCGCGGATGTTTCACTGGACTCGAGTCAGATTCCGCCGAAGCTTCACCAGACTCCGCTCCCGACTCCGACCCGCCACAACAATTCAAAGGAATCAATTTCGATGACTCAACGGATATTTGCTTGATTTCAGAGCAGGCTCAGACTGTATCCGAAGCTACCGGCAGGCTTCGTCGGTGTGCTTTCAACATCAGTACATTGCTGTGTGCGTGTCAGCAATTTCTGACGCATTGGATACTCACTTTGACAGTACAGCAACAGCACCGTCAAGCCAACGTTTTTTTGCAAGGTTCTCCTTTTTCATCAAGGATCACCTGCATTTAGGACATCCCATGCGAGAAGGCACTCACCTATTGCTTTTTGCATGTGTACCTAATCTTCGGTCACGTGCAAGCGTGTGGAGATCGCCGTCATAAATAGGCCCACCGTGGCAAGCTGTAATGTACAGCTGACGTAGACAAGAAGCAGCGAGCTGGGGTCCTGGCCCTGTAGCCATGATGTTCTAAAACATTACGCCAGTGACCACGCTTGGTTCTAAAATTATCAGTGTTTCACGCGCCGCTTGCGAGTCACAAACTCATTCAGTTGCATAAGTCCCACTCTCACTACATCACTTCACCATACTGTTACTCTGGCTGAAAACTTCGCATTGAATTAGGAGAAACATGTGGCGAAGATAATTATTCATCCTTCCGACAAAACTGAACTTTGATCACTTGTGAACGCACTAACAGAGCTTGGGTCGTAGCTTAATTCGAAAGCATTCGTGATCTACACGAAGTCTTTGCTGGAATCGTGTTAAAGCATGTATTCATATATACTGTGACACGCCAAAATGGCACACAGGATTCATGAGTGATCCTTCATCAGATGGTGAAATGCTATGGTTAGCTGAAATTCAGCGGCATCGTGACGCCTGGTAGGATTGCACCCCGATCCTGGCCATGGACTTGCGTATTTCCCTTCCCATCCCCAGAATCAAGTACGATGTTATATGATTACTTGGTTGATCTCCAAGGCAAATTGGAAGTTCTTCAGGGTGCTTGCTTTAAGAAGCGTCGTTTTTTTTAACCGGTTCCCTTTTTCAACATGGTCGTTAATGTTCTTCAGAGACCAGATGTCATCCCATTATTCCAAGAAATAGCAACATCGGACCAGGTGCATTTTTTACGGACACTTGAAAACTATGGCAGTCGTGATTTACAAGAAACACTAAATATCATCTAATGATATGCCGACCAATACATCGATACCACACCTGTACGCACGAGGCTCAATACCATTGACGGGCCAGCACGTACCCTTTCGAAAAAAGGTGCGTTATTGCATTCCAGCTATCGCAATCACGGCCCGGCAACGCTTTACCCGCTACTCGGTGCAGGGCTGACCAAGCTCAGGCACTTACAACGACCACGCACAAAAGACAAAGCACATTAAAAAGGTGAGGTAGGGCGAAAGTTGAGAACAAGCGGCACCATGAAAATGAAGCACCGACGTCAGTTATGTCATTTAGCGCTATCACTAGGGTCGACCGCGCGGCAAAGACGACACAGCGCTACCACCACCTGACGGGCCGCAGTGACCCGCGGCACTGAAGCGGGGCGTGACGTCACCGACAGCTGACGCGCGCCGCACGAGCTGCCCGCCTGCGGGCTAGTTGGGCACGCCGTCCTTCCGTGCAGCCTTGAGCGCGTCCACGTACCAGGTGAGCTCGCGCACCAGCTTCTCGGCGTTGCGCTCAATGCGCTCATTCTGCGGCTGCCCGTCGGCCGAGAAGTTCTGCGTCACCGTCGGCACGGTGAACTGGCACGGAATGCTCACCATGCCTAGCTCGCTGAAGTGGGCCCGGGCGAACGCCGCCGCCCGCATCCCGCCGAACTGGCCTGCAGCGGGAGCCACAGGTCAGCACACACTGCTGGACAGGTCAGAGTCAGGTCAGTCAGTGGCGGTCACGGTCACCAGTCAGGTGACCACACAACCACGCCGCCGAGCCAAGTTGAAGCTACTGGGCGGCGGCTTCGCGGCACGGCATCGGGCAGATTTCGGATACATCACTGAACAGGTCACTACGGGCGACGTGGAAACCTCACCCGCCATTCCGCTTCACAAACATTGGCGAAGACGCAAGCAGTATCCGTCCGCAGGCCAACAAGCCACGCTAAGCCCCTGAAAAGGGTGCAACTAAGGTCCGTGACTGCATCATAAGTCAGCTATATCTCTGTAAACGCCACTACCCGAACCCCGTAAGCTGGTCGTTATTCCGACGAAAAAGATGACCATATGTGGCACGACTCGCTTCATGCTCGGGCTCATGTCCAGGCCGGTCACAGTCTACACAGCAGCCAAGGCTCTCACACAAGAGACCACCGCTGGGGCTGCCAACAGACGTGGTTTTCGGCTGGGTACTCTACAACCAAACCAATCCCACATCACACAAGAGCAAGTGACACTCCCACCACGCGAGCCAGGACGCCGCGCAAGTCGGCAGCAGACCAGCCGCCTAATACGACGCACCCAAGGAGTAGCAGGCCATGCCGACGGGCCGGTGGCGGTAGGAGGCGGGCGGGAAGTGGTCCAGCATGTTGACCAGCGCCGGCGGCAGTGCGCAGTTGTACTCGGGCGTCACCACCACGAAGCCGTCCGCCGCTTTCAGTGTCTCATTGGCATCCCGCAGCCACTCGGGAGCCGCCGAAGCATCCGGCATGAAGTGCAGCGGCTGGCGCAGCATCTCGAACGGCATCTTCAGCGGGTCTGCGGAGCGCGGGGACACCGCAGGGTGAAGCCAGCTGTGGCCACGTCGCATGTGACGGATGGAGTCACGTGAGCGGCGGACAGTGCCCTTACTGGACCACAACACTCAACTCGTCAGCAGCTCAGCGACGGTAGCCACTTTCACTGTCGTTAGGTGTCTGAACAAATGCAATTGGTAACGAACGACGCAGCGGCTTTCGTTAATGATTCGGGACTGGTGCACAGTGAAAGCGACAGTTGATTCCAGATTGGCAACCGAAAACGATATGCATGCGCCCTCACCCAGCCTGACCAGCACTATGTGAAGCCTTGCTAAGTAACCTACCGGCCCGACTTTTACCATAGTGCAAAGCGGATTATGAATAGCAAAGCGGATTATAAATACAGATCGAAGTGCCGATATGAACACAGAGCACACAGCTTTATCATGACGGTCCAGTGCGATTGCGGATAGTCATGTGGCACTTAAGGCTGTGCACAGGTGGTCCAAGCCCCAAGCTGGAAGGTATGCGCACAGCTCACTTGCATATCTGTCGCGCGGTGCAACAGACGCGCATTCCCCATTCACGAGACAACGTTTCCAGACATAGCCACACTATCTGACGTACACGCCCACAGAACAATCCAGCCCAATTTTTCAAAGAAGACATATTGAACAGTGCACGGAAAACATGTTCTCCGTTGTCTATAAATCAACGTCAGAGCGAAAAGCACAGCCGGCACGTTGTCGTCTGGCCGCACAGCCTCACCGAAAACGGTCACATTGTGGTTCTTCTCCTTGAGGAGCTTGACGAGATGTGTGGCAATGCGTTCACCGTTCCTGCCCTCTCGAGTCGATCCCAGAAACAGCACCAGACGTGACATGACGACCTCCTGAAACACGAGGGCAGACGTACGGCCGTAGAAGACCCTTTTCAGCTCACGAGCAACTGGCAGAAGTACAGCCTGGGGGTGCGTGTGACGTATGTAGCTTATGGATGACCCGCACATCCCGGAGGGAGACATACAACCCAGACACGACTAGTCCACCGGCCCATGTCCGCGCCGGTGGACATGGGCCGGTGAACGACTTACGTGTAGCGCATCCGCAATGTGAGACCGCTGACAAGATCGTGCTACGCATTACAGACAAATTTCCAAGATGTCCGCCTGCATAACCATTATCACTGAGCTTGCTCCACATGGTGTTCCACATGCTCCACATGCAACAACCTATCTTAAAGGGGCAGGCCTACATTTGAAAATATTGAGGCAAGCAGCACGTAACGTGTGAAGAACTCAACCGCGGCTTTTGATACGCTTTGATGTGAAAAAGACTCCACTAAATAACAAGCTTGCAACGGCAAACATTTATGGTCCTCGCTGCGTCATCGTTTAATTACATAAAGAAGCGTTTTTATGACATCATATTCGCTGCCCGGATTGCTCGGTCATCACAATCGCTCTAGCGGACGGGATGACTCGCTTGTGATGCTTCTACGCACAGCAAACTGCGTTTTTGACTCATGTGTGTGGATGCGTTTGGGCTTTTCCTCGTCATGTCCCGGTATATTTCCCGAAACGGCATCTTCCTGACTTGCAATTGCATTTTTAGTTACGACGCTTTTCTTTACGGGGATGTTCCACATTTGAAAATATTGAAGCAAGCACCAGATAAGACAAAATGAGCTCACTTTTAACTATTTGTATGGTTTTAAGAGAAGTAAACTTCTAGACAACGCGATTTCTCTAGCAATTTGGCAAATGTGCTCCTCAACACGTTATTGTTTAATTGCGTCATGGTACCGAGCACAACATTCAATGAGACAATCGGCGATCGTTTGAGCTGGAAACCGCGCTCACGAACGCCAGATATGAACGACTCGACAAATTCAGTTATAGTGACCTTGATCGCCGCATAGCCAATCAAATGGCAGGATCTAAATGACGTTACCACGAAGTCATGAATGCCCAGGTGACCTTGAAATAGTCTGCCCACCTACTCGGGCGTCTGGCATAGGAACTAGAGGGTCTAGGTCTTAAGAAGGATAGGGCTGTGAGCTGCACCGAATGACCTACAAAATGGCTATGTCAGTTCCAATCCCCATACCAATGCGGAATACTCCCTTCAAATAAGCAGTGACCACTACTGAAATGGTCCAAGCAGACGACCGCGGCTTTTTGCGCTAAACGCATCGAGTTCACTGCGCGCTTCAGCACCACTCTGACACAGTTACTATAATATTTACTGCCATAACTTTTAGTGCAGTCGTTGGATGGCATGCGTTGTAGCAGCTGGTCAGTTCCGCCACAAATGGAGCTGGTGCGACCATCGAAATCTGAGTAAAAGTCCCTGACGCGTTAACCAGCCGCAACGCGTTCCCCAACCGCCAATGGCACAAACATCCGCAGACGCCAATAAGTCGTGCGACGAAGATCGAGCCCAATGAACTCAAATGTTTAAAAATGAAGAACCCATAGGGCCAAGGAATAGACCATGGCCGGAATCTGTATGGGAAGCAAGTACAACATCGTGCACCGGGGAGGGAGTTGTTTAAACAATGCCGGAACGGAGTGGGGCGGGGCATCCTCGGAGATTGGCAGGGACGAGACGGAATGCGCTGCAGCATTGTGCGTGGTCCTGCCTGACAGAAGGGCGGAGGCAATATTACTCGTCGAACTGAGCCGCACAATTTTGGCGGCGGGTCATTGGTGCGCGCCATAAACCTGGCTGAGCACGTGCTCTTAACCCCAAGATCCAATGCATAAATACATCCATTTAATTCTAAAACATTTGAAGCAAATGAAGCATTTATTAATCCTTGGTGCTCGCAGAGACTAGACAGGCGTCCCCACTGCTGACAGGGACAAGACTGACGTTTCTGGATGCTGAAAGGGTGGAAAGAACCGCCGACAGCCTCTGATAAACAAACACCGCCTCAGTCGGCAGGCGGATGTGGAGGGACGCTATTGATAGCTGCCGGGGGGACGCAGGCAGTCGGACGTCGGCCAGCCTAACGCGGCTAGCCGCGCGCGCCCATGACGCCCATCTCACTCTACGGCGGTGAGAGTGGCAGAGGATGGAAGGTGATCACAGCTTCTACGATCGATTCTGCTCTTCCCCCAACCGGGTCACACGCGTTGGCGGAGCTGCAGCAGAATTAAGAAATCACTCCGAAAGGAATGCTCCAAACAGACTGAATGGTGCGGACAGAACGAAGGCACCAAAGCCGAAATAATCGATAGCACACAGCCATTAGGGGATCCAAAAGGGTAAGAAAATATTTCACCCTGATAGGGAGGAAGTTAATGCAGGTGCATGCATTGTTGTATGCGTCGAAATCAACTGTCGCAAGAAAACTGCCATAAATAACGCACACGGGTTATGAAACAGCTGCTGATTTGTTATTTTGACAATCATCTGCTAGACCTTAGCCTGTTTTGCGTACAGGCGTTGAGGGTTTTTGTGTGTAATACGTTGTCATATCTCATCGTTCCGGAGTAAATAAGACAAAATTGACACTATCGTTTCGCTTTCCTTGTACTAAAAAAATACTCACTGCTGCAACGTTTCATTTAGTTGATCTCGCCGCAACGTCATGGCCGAAAAGGCTGTCATTTGCGCGTGCCACGCCATTTGAGGGCACCACTTCCTTCTCATGTTCTGGGCCAAACCAAACTACCAGAACTATTGCGTAAATAACGCACGCCAAGATGAAACACATTTGCCGAAAGCACTTCGGGTTGGTGCAAGTTTTCTCCGAATTTAACTTAATGTGCTTGTTTTCGGTGGTCAGCTGGTTGCGACTCTCTCCCTCATAGCGTTCCCCTTGACGGCCAGCGGGGGGCGAACGGACGCATGTTCGTTTAATGGGGTTGGAGGGGAGAGGGAGGCACAGCAATGCTGAACATTTTTGGAGCATCACCAGGCCTCATGATCTATTGTATTCTAAGTTGGGAGCTTACTGCCTGCTCACCACACCCAGCTCTTTGCAAAAGCCAACTGGTACATCACAACCTGCCAGGAACGTACAGTCATGCTCTGTTAAAAGAACTTGACCCGACCATCTCGCAGTTCAGCGCTCTGAATTTGAGGAAGAAAGCAATGAGTTTCAACAATTAAATGCCCATGAAAAATTCAAGCAATATAAGCAAAAATAGGTCATGCTTTGATTCGCTCCCAACAACAAAATTACGGGATCTTACACCAAACTTAACACCGCTTTTTCAGTGCGCAAATATTCGCATTGCTAGTTTTCGTATGACATTTTGTCGCATGGAAATCACCGTTAACACATTTATTCGGATGGGCAATTCCTCGCTACGCAGTGTGGCTATTGCAAAAACCCTTTTTATGGAATGATGCGCAGCGTATTTTGTTTATACACGCGGCTATAAGTGACATATTTCTTCCTACACACAGTTCTTCGCATGTATGTTCTTTGTAAGCCCATTTCCTCGTACTGCATGCCTTCGTGGACATATAATTGTGTGTCATGTTGTGGGCCTCCTTCACAACGTGTTATGCAAGCCTACATTTTGTTTTTGGCTAGAGGGCCTTGAATGTTGTTACGGACAAACGGGAAACGCTTCATGCTTCGTATGCGAATCCTGCTACCACATGGTAAAGAAAATGTAAATATAATGTACACATACTTCTTTGGTGCTTGGCCAACTGCTTTAACATAACCAATGATTGCAACCTAATCACTTGGATACAGAAACAGACAACGTAACACCCGATATGGGTAATGCCATGTGGAAAAGTGTTACATAATGTGATGCGCGTCCAGTTGCAGCCCATAAATTCGCAAGTGATACCAAGCTGTCGTATCGTCATTGGCTTGTCTCCGCCGAGTGTGGTAGCTGTAAATCGTGTACGATATTTCGAGCATGACAGTTAAACAGCTAACTGTTGGTCCACCGTCCCATAGCAAATATGATAGCTGCACGTGGACTACAGCAGTTTGTACACCAATCGGCTTTGCTGACGGCCGTTGGTCTTTTACGAGTCGTAGACCACGGGATCGATTTCGTGGACAGTCCTTGAGGAATATGCCCCTCCTAAAACCCAGCGAAGACACATGAGACGTCCCATTTCAGAGTTTAACCAAGATGGGGCCCATCCAGGGCCTAAACCTGACATGGCATTTCCTTGAGCCCGAAATTCTCGTTTCCTGAGCACGGAACGGATCTTCCCTGGTCTATAAACGTCCCTTTTTGAGTTTGCGATTGTCCCTTTCTCTATCCCGACCTGAGAGCTGCGTTCTTAAGCCTATGATGGACTCTTTTCAGATATGAAACGGATTCCTCCCGAGTTCACAAAGGGACTTACCTGATCAGAAATTGGCCATTTCCAGGCATAATATCAACATGTCAGTTCACTGTCGTGACGTGAGCTATCTAAGAAATGTGTCGGGTGCTCCCTGACTTCAATATGCAAGAAAGGACCCAAGGTTGTGTTATGCACGGCTTGTCCATTATCCTTGCCGGTGTTTCCTTCAACTTGATTTCTTGCCATCCGCGTAACTACGAGTAATGGCTCCTAATTTTTCCGCAATATTGTCGTGCTCCCTCGACGGATTTCCCACCAACGCCACACGGCAATCACGTGATTCCCAAAGCCAAGCTTGAATAAAAGCAAGATATACCATGACTGACTCAATCATTTAGAGGAAGTTCCTGTATGGTTTTTGAAGTTACGTACTCGCACATGACGTTATGTAATGCATAATGTTATGAATACCTTCCCATGGATAGTAGATGTACTCACTAAAAATCAACCTCACGAAAGAAAAAAAGCTCCTTGGGAGTAATATGGATATCGTTAAGAACCATATTTATTTGGAGCAATCATACATACCATTTGCTTACGGCGGCTGTTGGCTAGGTGGCCAACTGCATTAATCAGCAGGTAATTATCACCGGGGCGATTCCCTGTCATAAGCCGACTAACAAAGGCGACTGCAGTTGGTGGCGAAAGCATTGGGAGGGCCGACACTACATGGGCTTTTAAGAAACAGATGCTTTCGTCCTAACATGAGCAGCAAACATCCTTTTCAAAACAAAATTTCTCAACCAGCATTCACACGTTCACACCGTCTCACGCATACTTGTCGCCGGTCATATTAAAGGCAGGCCTTAAGTGTAGTCTCTATACACAGTCTGCAGGTTATGCACCACAATCAGACTCCATCAATTGAGAGCGAAATCGTACAGCCATACACTACGTATACCTCGGAATTTAACCCCAGTAATTAATAGCCGTCTAGTGTAAGGCTCACAGCGGCATCACCACGTGGCCCCACCCTTTCTCGTTACTGAATAATGCCGAAATCCCTCTTCAGCATGCCGGAATCCCCATCGGCTCAAAATACATTGTCGCTGGAATCACACATAGGCACCCCGGAATCCCCCATCGGCTCATATGCGCCAGCCCCGCCTTCTGGAGTCGCTGCAATGATTATAACAACGGCACCCTCAGCGACCGAATTTGGCTGCTAAGGGTCAGTGACTCATGGTCATATTCGCAACGACCCTTTTGTGGCCGCATGCCAATCGACCAACGGAAAAAAATCAACAAACTTTTCCGACAGCACAACGGCCTTTTCCGAGTTCCACCTTCTGGGAGTCGCAAGGAAGCAGCTGAAAAGCGAGTCTCACGTTCTGCGAGTCGCGAATCCATCAACTGTGCCCTACACGTACTACCGATACTCTCACTAGCGGCCAGCGACGTGCAATAATGCGTTCCACCTAACCTGTGAACCGCAGAGAGATCGACCAGCAGCCGACTCCCCCATTTCTGCAGGGAGTGGGACCTTTCAACCCAGACGTATTTAACTCGTCGTGACAAAAATCATTCGATTACGGTCGTGAAAAATCACAGTCGCCCCAAGCTGTGCGCAATATCTGATCTATGCGAGATGACTAATTCAACGTATAAACATGGACCTGACTGCGGCGCATCGTGTCTGATGGAGCAAAGTTCAAGCCGCACAGTATTCATTGGTCTGGTTTCTTTCCTAGACGCTGTTTATTGAAGCGCATATAAAAATAGCAGACAAGGGTCGGCACGCCACTTAACATACATTAGCGACATATTTGTGTATTAGATATATCGATCACTGCGATGCAATGTAAGAACAAAAAGAGCGCACTACATACGACAGATCAGAATTAATGTGCAAGCACCCGGTCTCAAAAGACCTACAGACCGCGTATTCTTAGTTATCTAAGAACAGGAAAAAATGGTCGGAGATTTCAGAGAATCGCCAAAGCGTCGGCGGTGCCTCCGCCGGGCTCACATTTTGCCCAGGTGTGGGTGCCGAGCGCCAAGCCGTCGGCGCGCCAGGCCGATATGGTCGCCCATCACCGCCTCCGTGTCAATATCCCTCCGGCAGCCGACTTATCTCACTGCTACCATGCTGTCTGAACCTGCCTATGTACTCTTTGAACGTGTCCTGACTCCGACGGGGTCGATGTTTCTAAAGAGCCGCCGCCTATTGATCGTCCTGGCGCGCATGTCTGGGACGAGCGCCCGGCCAAACGTTACAAACCAAAACCGTACTCCAAGATAAAAAAACATGCACCCGCGGCAGAGAGGTGCACCGCACGCGCAGTTGTCTGAACATAGGGGCCTTCAGGCTTGTATTGAATTAAACGTAGGTTTAAAAAGATGGTTTTTAAGTCAGGGCAGGATTTTTCAGGTACGAGATCGACCTTTCTGCTGCTTCGATGCCCACTTCTTGCTCCGTAATAATCTCTGACTTGAAAAGGACCGCTCTGTGTCTACCATGCATCCTTTCTTTAACATGGGGAGTAGCTTTCTGAGAATATCATGACATCTTTCCAGACTAGAGACACTTATGAAGAGCCGTCTCTGAGCTTATGATGAATTCTTTCCAGACCTGACCCTACCGTGGCTTAGACTCATCCAGCTTACTTACAGCTTACTTGTCACGTTGCCTCATATTTCCCCCTCGTCTCAAGGGGTGCAGGGATAAGCTGTCATCCATGAGTGGGCGTCCCGGCCATGCTGGTTGGAAGTTCCCCCGAAGCTCATTTACAAACCCCGACATGGGTCTCTGTGTGAGACCATCATTACTGACGCGACAGCCCAGAATGGCCACCCTACTAGCCACTTCTTTCCAGGCTTCCTATCTTCTTACCTTTCACCTTATTTTTGGAAGTGGGATATGCAAATGCTGCCCTCGGACATGTTCTAAGACCTCGTAGCTCCAAACTGATGGCCAACGAGCTCGAGCCTAATAAAACAAAACAATCTTGTCTTTTCGTTCTAGCTACCAGTCATACTGACCTCTAGCGGTCCTTGGTTGCAGTGCAGAACAAAATGTCCCCTATCTAATTCCTTTTAACATTTTGTGTACTTTAACCTCCAATACCGCTCGATTCTTAGCTAGCTGGGAAGGGACTCTGTCCTGCGTTCTACGGTGTTACAATATTCATGAGCCAGACGCCATCTAAAATGAATTGAGCACCGCGGAGACGACGGTGCTGCGGTGGTTAAGTAGCCTGTAGGTTAATTTGATATCACCCACTTCACTGACAAACGCGCGGGCAGTTCAGCTTTCAATTCAAAGTGATGTCATGTGATTTAATTCAAAAGATGATACGAGCCAACTGTCTCTGGCACGCTTCTCGTTGCATCTGAAGCAGCTTGTCGTTATCGTGGCCTCACGGGGCAACAAAGCGCCCGCTCGCCCATGAGCACGGGAGACTAATGTCAACGCCTGCCTTTCATGAAAGAAGAATGAAACGCTCTCATCGTCAAAGTTCTATTTCATTCAGGAAATGTCAATTGCGATCAAACTGCGCGCATTACAACGCTGGGATAGGAAAATACATTTTGGTGGCTTAGACCTATTTCGACACTGCCATATGACCAGACAGCTTGTAGGCAATTTGTGGGCACACTCCACTGCCTCCCAGATTTCTCCAAAACGATGCTTGCGGGTATGTGCATTTTCTTCTTCTAAAAATTGGCCTACGCGATCCCGCGGGTTTCAAAATTTTGATGCGGGGACGGCGCGGACTTTCTAAGTAAAAAGGGGCAGCACTTATTACCATGGAGGCATAATATCGCAACATGGAGGCTTCACGTGAAGTTGTGCAGTTTGCTGTACTATTTTGTCGTGACTGTCACCAAAATGTTTTGCCACGAGCACTTTGGCACCAAACTTTGCGTGCAAATATGCATGTTCGTCGCCAACCTTATCCATCAGGTCACGTTTTACCACCCCCTGGCCACTGACCATGAAACGCAGTTTGTGGACGGAAATATTTTCCCACGATAATTTGCGCCGAGGAAATGCTTGTATCAAAATTCGCGTACGAAGTTTTACGTATGAAGAACTGCGATCAGATCTGCGCACGTAAATTCGAGAACAAAGATATGTGCAGCAAACAAATGAGACACTTGGCTTTGCCCTGTTACTGAAACATAAATCAAATGGCCAAAGTTGGAGGACAAGCGTTTGCGGTCACCCCTTCCCCCCCAGATTGACCAACCTTGGGCAGAAACCACCCGAACTGGCTTCTCGAAACCACGCCCCGAAGCTAAAACAAATAGCCGTGCCACAAATACAACATGTCCTGCCATACATGCCACCTTGTCAGGTACGCCATGACTGACCGTATGTCTCGTGAGAAGACGCGTCCTACCCCACACGTGCACACACGCGCGTTTTCCGCCTGCGATGCCACAGTCGCCGGGTGACGCGCGGCGGAGCCCGCCAAGGTCGGGCCGTCTGCCAGCGAGGGAGACCAAAGCCAGAGCCGCCCGCAGCCGGAGGGAGGTTATCGACCGTCAGCTGAGCGGTCGGTGGGGCGGCCGATGAATGTCATGACGGTTCGCGACGCCACCGGCGCTGCAAGCGAGGCGGACGGCGGATGGCGCTGCAAGCGAGGCGGACGCGACGGCGCTGCCATGGTGGCGGGGCGAGACACTGGCAGCCATACAGCGCAGAGGGACGGTGCGTCGCGCTGGAATGACACAGTGCATGCCAACATCCTCGAAGGACGGTAGGACCACGAGCATAGACGAAGAAAGCCTCCAAAGTGCACCGACCAAATAAACTGGATAAACTGTATCACATAAGCTAGATTGGCTCTGTGCATCCCCGTTGAGATACTCCTGCCTCCCGCCGGCTGAAAGGCATCAACATGGAACATCATCGTTAGCTAGGCGATATCTGTTTCATATCAGCGTTTATAGGATTGGGCATGCTGTGGCGGCAAACTTGACGGCATGCGTGGGAGATATTGATGTCGCGTTCAGGCTACGCCATGCAATGACGTAATCATGCACAATGACTAAGCATTGTCCGACTGTCTGGAAAGTTCTCGGGCCCAGCCCCGACGTTCAGCGGTTTGGACGATCGCTATGACTCAGCACTCCCTGGCGGATGGGAGGTGGAGCGAACGATCACTGCCATCGGGCATGAAGCCATTAACCGTTCGTTCACGTCTCTCCGTCACCATCCAGACAAGTGTCTGGTTCTCGATGTTGGTTCATGGTATCCAGTGGCTATTTCGTAAAAAGGCTACATTCTTGTTCCTAGTTCGCAGCATTACCTGCGAACAAAAATTCTTAGTTCTTTGATTACATTGCTTATGTTTGTAACGCCGAACACGACCGTCGATTAACATTGTTTAGTGAGAGCCCTGCCCCCCTTGATGTCGAGCTGGGCCTCCAATGTTGGCTCCCATTTTTTTAAACTAAAATATTACAAAAGCACAGAAAAAATTCGCCACCACTCAAAGACTATCTTTGATCTCATTATATGCTTATTCTATGTACTTATTCTTTGATCCTTCCTCGCAGTTCAGTCGCCGTTGAGGTTGCAGCGAGGTGACTTGACCCGCAATCTCCAAATCGTTGCTCAAATGAGCGATCACTGAAGTCACTGGGGAAAAATCATTTCACATTCGACGGTTTTTATGTTGTTAAACGTAAGCCAAGCCACCTTTTCTCTCCACATCCCAAACATGATAGTAATGCCATTGATTCACCAGCCTAGTGAAGACTTGTGTGCCAAGTAACATTGTGCCTTCTACGTATGGTGGCTACGAACCTAACATTGTTTTACTTTAAGCTGATACCAGAACTGCTTTGTTTTGAGGTCTCATGCGAAACTAAATTGGGTAACATGCTTTTGTTTTGCGCGCCATCGCTAGTTTAGATCATGAGTCCAGTGCAGCCACAACATGAAAAGCAATAAGAAAAACTTAATTTCTACTGGAACGGATTTTAAGCTGATTGAATGCCGAACATGATCTATTGCTAGTGCTCCGAATCCGCCATCCCAGTATTGTTGTTTTTTTAACGGATCCACTACTCCTCGGTCCCCTATCCAACTAGCATGACAAGAAACCGACGGCCAAATGGCCCTGTTTGACGAGCATATACGAACGCAGTCATCTTAAAACATCTAGAACTGTGCCACCTCTTGGTGTGCCTCAAACTATTGGTTTTTAGCTTACCCGATAGAGAGATGCCGTAGACATATTTACCCTCCTGTGCCGACCAGTGACGTCATGCGGTACGGTACTGCCTGACTAACCCACTGAGCATGGACATGATCAGCGTATCCTTTTAGCATACAAACTTCGCTGTGTCAGCACGCCACTTGTAACAGGCGTGACAAAGACAGAACATTATTATCCGGCCGGCAACCTCGAGGATGTCATGTTGCTCGGCAGTAGTTGCGCGGTGGTCGTGGAAGACTCTTGTGATACCTGCGGCTTTTTGTTTCGACCTATGGATATGGATATTCATGGATGTTCGACCTATGGATACAATCCTCCCGGTGTTTGGCTCACTTGCTTGAATCATCGCATTGGTGATGCTTCACAAATAATGCTGTTGATGGAATGGAGGCCTGATGGAAGACCATTTGATTTATGAGAAATCCACACGTGGATCCCATAGCGATGGGACAGGTTTCAGAGGCGACCGCTTATTGAAATCCACTGGACCCTTTCTGAGAGCTAAGGTTGGCGCAGTTGCTAAGTAATTAAACCATTTCCCTTTTATTTATCGGTGTCAGCGGTCAAATACGATGAAAGGGAAACGCGCGGAGAAACATGTTTAGCGGACGACAGAGATGCGTTATGATGATTCAGAGTGCACCACCGTTGCAAGCCGGATAAGCGATACAAGACATGCATTTGCCTTGCAGCTGTCACAATAACACAGGACTGCTATCGCAAGATTTGTGATCCACTCACTTTTTTTTAGTCGGCGCAGGACTGGCTCAGATTTTGAGATCTGATTTAGCTCATCACTCGGTAGCATCATCACATCACATCACATCACTAGCATCACTCTTCCCCAGTCCGCTTTTTTATTCGACTCGGGTCGAACCCACTGCTTGCATTGAATTATTTGACTCATCACTACGCATCTTGAAAAATGAAAGATTCCGATCAGGTCTGGCTATATATATATATATATATATATATATATATATATATATATATATATATATATATATATATATATATATATATATGCGCGCGCGCGCGCGCTCGTGTGTGTGTGTGTGTGTGCATGTGTGTGTGTGTGTGTGTGTGTGTGTGTGTGTGTGTGTGTGTGTGTGTGTGTGTGTGTGTGTGTGTGTGTGTGTGTGTGTGTGTGTGCTCTTGTGTGCCGTGAAAACAGAGGACCAAATCCGGTTACACACCCAACAACCCGTCACTGCCGAGGTCCGGTATTCACTACCGAGGTCCAAATGCCGGACCTCGGTTTTCAGAGGCCTTAAATGAGATATTTAGTCTTGTTTGAACATGTTTATTCGATTTTCAGCTGGTCCTCGAAAAACGTAATTACACGCATTTTTACTTCCGGTTGTGTAAAGTGTGTTATCTTGGACGAACTGCGCGCGTGTGTAAGTTTTTCAGGTGGCAAGGTCACGTGGAAGAGAATAGAGATGAATAAGGAAATGCGAAATCGCGCTGCTCCATGATATGGTCTCAGCACTTGTAAGTTGTTTGCGTTTGGTATAAGCATTTAAATCACATTAAATCACGTTGAAACTGGTGATGAAAGATATTAATGTAAATTGTGTTAAGTCACATGAGATACATATCTCTATCGCCGCCATTGCGCGTTCTTGAAACGAGCGCGACGGTGACATTGCGGTGTGCGGCCTCTCGGACGAGAAGACTGGGCTTACGTTGGATGCAAGTTATTGTCGTCCGGCAAGGTTTTAAAAAGTGAGTAGTAAATATTCGAAAGGGATTGGTGAACCCTCTTTACCGACAACTGTAGCTAATGGAGGACTGATCTGCCTTGGTTGATTAGAGAATGGTGTGCTGATAAGGATAGTTGCTGAAGTGGCAAACATTGTGTTAGCTTTTGAAGGTGGTTGAAGAGATTGACTTCAGCAATATTATGCAATTGTCTGGGTAGGTTTATCACGCTAGACCAGACGTTTGTAAGGGGGATGCTTGCAGTTTTTCTCATGCATTTGCAGTGGGTGTTTATTACATTTAAAAAATGTTGCCGTTAGGTACTTACAGACATGTTCCCCAACCCCCTAGAACAACACGTTTTCAGAGGCTTTGGGCATCAATTTAGCCTTGAAGGGGAAATCATTACAAACATAAGGTTTTCCATACATCGGAACCTTAGTGTGTGGTAGATACCAGAGCATAAAAGGGTGTGTGCCACATTTGTATGGGTTTCAATTGAAATTAGCCATCTTGAAGATCATTCAGTATGTTACACAGTCCTGCCATTCTTAAGCACCCTTCTAATTTTGTAAACCTTTCTAGTTTCTGATCTACACACCTGCAAAGGTGCGAATATTATTTCGTGGTGACTATTTCAAGGTCACCCAGGCACCCACAACGCGTAATGTCTTCAGATGCTGCCATTTCATTGGCCATGGGGCGATTAAGGCAAGCCATCATATGACCGTTGCGTCGTTCATATCCAGCTTTGTGAATACATTTTCAGACGTAACGACCGTCGGTTGGCTCAAATCAATGTTGTGCAAGATTACGTAAGTTGTTCAGTAAATTAGCATTAGCAGAGGAGCATTTTTCACATAGCTAAGACAATATTAATAGCCTTATTCGTCGAAGAAAACCGGGAGAATAAATATATAGTTGAATTGATATTTCGGCAACATGCGTATATCGAAAAAGTAGCAGAAATAAATTCAAAATTGCCTGCTGGTGGCCCTACCCGATTTTTCAGCTTTTTTGGAAATAGAAAGCCAGTTTTTACAGGACACCAACTCTTAGAGGATTAAACAAAAAGTTATTGCTAGCCGTTACCACGATACGGTGCTTATCTAATAATTAGAAAAGGCGACAACACGTGTACATGCAAACTAATTCAAGCAAGTAGGCGTCATGCATTACGCTTCATTCAAACATACAAACGAGTTGAGGTTAACAGGTATCACAGTCGCGCATCAATTATACATGCAAGCGATTTCAACTGAACAGACATCGCACATCACGCGTCAGGCGTCACTTCACATGTTAACTATTTTAAGCTAGCACACATCGCATATAAAGGCACATATCATGTTCGCAAAATCGGCCAGGATGAGCTTTGTATGTTAAAATTTGGTCGCTGATTTTTTGCAAGAATAGATTAAATTTTTCCCTACCTGGGTGGTCCTCTCCTCTGTAGACGACTTTGGGCTCTAAAAGGGGCATAGGGTCCATACCTCCCTCGATTTCAGCCTGAGCATGTTTTGCCAAAAAAATGGTCACCGAAAGGGGTATTCCCTGTTTTGTTTGAGTTTATGTCGGGTAGTCCATACGTCCCTCACGTTTAAGATACAATGAACACCTCCGGGGCGCTAAAAACAAAAAAAAAACTTACTTAGTCCTTAGTTAATCTCCACCCACTGAATAATTTTTAGCATTGTTGCTGTTTCAGGTGATGTTATAGCTACTGGACATTGAAGCGATTGAAGACCAGAAAGCCTTAGTGCGACCGGCTTGATTCAGGTCAATTGATGTCAGGAAAGTCAAATTATTTAGGAAATGACTACTCTGAAGAGGGTGTGAATCATTTGTGACATGTAGAATTTGTTGTCATCAGCTCTAACCTAGCATTTCATGCATGCTTTTCTTTCTCTATCTACCCCATCACATTGTCCAACACTGCCAACACCACTGCATCGTCCGACCCCCACAAATATGCCACTACACTGCCTGGCTCCACCATCCCTATCAGTGCCTTAACCAGTAGGATGTCATTACAGTGCATGACACCATGCACCCCACCACAATGTCTGGGTCTACCCATCCCACCGTGGTGTCTGACCCCTCCAGCTCCATGCGAGTGTCGGCTCCATGCAGCTGACCCCATTGCCCTGCCAGTTTCACCAGTGTCTGATCCTGCCAACACCACCAATGTCTGCCTCCCCCCCCCCCCCCTACTATTGTGTGACCATAACAGCTCCTGCATGGTGCGTGACCTCAGTGTAACGCCATTTTGGTATCTCATTCCACCATCCTCATCGCTGGTCTACGCAAGCACGTGTCGACTGTGCCAGCCCCACTTTATTCTGCAACCAACGCCACCACCACCTGCACCAACACCACTAACATATCGCGGCCTGCAATTATGTAGGTACACCCGCATCCGCGTTATTGAATGGTCTTGTCAACATTTAGTGCTCCTTCTCTGTGGCACCACCGGTGCATGGCGTCATTCTTTAATGAAACATGCAAAAACATTTTTGTTCTCAGGTGGCCTATATGTATACCATTGGGAGAGTTAAAGAAGTTTAGTCCTCTAAAAGAAGTCCTCCGGAAAGTTTACTGCAACAAAGGTAACTCGGGCTATATTTGGGATGCTTAAGGACTTACGCGCAACAGCATTTTCATATGCTCTTTGCAATATGGAGCATGATATTCTTCGGGAAGGACAGATTTTGGGGCGTTCGGGTCAAGAGTTCGAGCTCATGGGTCCTCGAGAATATTTACCGCGGGCACGGCTACCCGAAGAACAATGAGAAGCATTAGCGATGGTGGAAATAGGCCTCGTAAGCAGTTTCCCTGCCAAATTCGAACAGGTGGGGTGCAGAAGTTGCTTTAAAAAGTTTTTAGTCACTGGCAGTCTCGGTTTTTTCATTGTATGTGAAATGTGTATGGCTTAGGATGCTTGCTGCAACATAGTTTCTTTAATTATTTCCCATGAATGGGACGATTGAACCAAGCCTTGGATCATTACTATATGTTGTTTTACGCATTTTACGACGGGATCAATGATATATATATATATATATATATATATATATAATATACATCACCAACGCCGGTTTGTTTGCGCGGGAATCACCGACGCTTTCATGAGCGTGGGGTCCGGCCGCTCACTGAACATAGCTTGTGGTAGCGGGTTTGGCTGCCACATCCGGCTCCGGGTCATAACGGTGTTGCCAAAAATCCATCGAGGGGACACTAAGCATGGTTCTGGTCTGCGCACTCCGGGTAGACCAAAATGCCTGCGAAGAGACCTCGTCTGCGGGGGCTAGACAGACGAGTGTCTCGCAATAGCGTGGGGAAGCCCATCCGCGGCAAGGAGGGGTGTCGGTCTTCCAGCGTGTCACGTTGTCAAAAACAGTTGCGGCGTTGGTGTGCATTGGGGCTGCCTCCCATCTGTTTCGCGGCCAGTATCACGGTGTGACGTCGGATAGTTTCAAATGCGATGGTCAGGTCAGCGGTTTGGTTGTCTGGTCTTTTTGTAATTTTTGTTGATGCATTCACATATAGCGTGCAATCACACTCACAATACGCACTCGATCCAAAATCATCTATCAAATATATCATAATGTTTGCATCATGGCGCACACTACCTTCATCCTGCACTACCCGCGATATGGCAGTGGTCAGAAAACTGTCCACTCTTACCAACCGGCCAGTAGACATACACTTGGGCTAGGGGGGCGTACTCGCCCGGGGGCTGGGATGACGGTCTGTGGGCCACCGCCGCCTGTCTGTCGTAGTTTCGTCATTTCTTATTGATGCATTGTTTGAGCTTAGAGGCAATAAGCTTTTTACCACAACTCGTTTCGGTTATGCCTCGCTGTCTTACGACTGTTAACCGTATGGCGTGCATGAACAGCATGGCATTGACAGGGCGTAGTAAGCCTAGGACATCAGGGCATGGACTCGCATCTGCCGCATGCGGTCAGCGATGATACTGGAACTGTTGCTCTTCTCTAAATCGATTCCCATCGCAGCTGTGCGTGCATGGCTACAGGAATGAAGACAGGCACGCCATAGTTTGCCAACGGGCGCGCGTACCATGCATGAGGGCCGTCCGAATCACGGTAGCTGCTGATCGCGTTGACGATGAATGTTGGCGACTCTGCTGTTGTTGGCCTAATTTCAGGTTAAGTTCGGCTGCGTGGCTAGAGCCTAGTACGATTTATTGTTGTCCCCCTCTCTCCGCCCCCATCGCCGCCCCATCACTTCCTTCTTCTTGACGGCAGTGCATGAGCTCTAACAAGATGGGTAATATGTACGCGGACGGGAGGCCTGTGGCCTCCGATATTCATTCACGGATTTGCTGCGAACTGGAAAGCTATCTTTCGGGACACGACTATTGCACAGCTATTTTGATTCCACCACCCGTGAGCCATCAGCGTGGTGCATGCCCACGCTTCTGAACACAAGCACAACTTTCTTTCACGTGGGGGTCACAATCCTGTTCTGAACTGAAATTTCTCATATCTCACCCGTTTTCGGCTTTCCAGATTACTCCCCGAGAGCGACACTCGTTAAGGATGCGAGTATTTGAAGTTCCGCTTTCAAGCATTGGACGGCCTGCAAATTACCATTGGAGCCAAACTGTATACATTTTCTAGATGATCTTAAATACGGAGCGGTATTCTAAAGATGTAGTTGTGCAGTGTGTAGTTCGTAGATTACGAAACAACGGAGCGAGAATACAGTTGGCGTTCCGTTTTGGGTCAGTTATTTTGTTTTCCTTTTTCCATGTTTTAAAGTCGCTGTGCTTTATGCTCAGGATCGAAGCAAAATGTACAGGAGTAGGCTGCGATGTGATGCGTGTTGTATAAAACCAATAAACCAAAAATGGCATCTCTGTCTGCAAAGGGAAAAATCTGGACGAGGTCGACTACCTCAACAGCGCACCAATGGCAGAAGAGGACGATCCGGAGGACATGGGTGAAGACGATTGTGTGGTGGAGGTCGCAAATGTCCTACCTGGACAAAAAGCCAAGAGGGGAAGGGAGACTTGTTTCCGGAGGAGACATCTTCACATCGAGAGACTAACAATGACGCTCAGGAAAAAAAACACCACTGGCAAAAAAGACGTATTGCCTGGTGCAATGCGGAAAAGGCAGCTGTGATGAGGCAGCTTGGCATGTTTGTTAGCCACATGGAGGTTTCTGGCCAAGCTGCATGCTTACGTGCCCTGTCAGCAGAAAATGCTCTGTCCTAGCGCTCATGGAGAGATGTTAAATCCATGTCCATAACGTGATTGTTAGAGCACGTCGTACGGCGAAATGAGTCTCAGTGACTTACACATTAGATGCCGACTTCGTTCACGTTTGGATGATGCTCGCTAGTAAATTCCGCAACGACAAAAACGATCTCCTTGTTGTTGCTCCCGTTTATAGTAGCAATCTGTGTAGGTGGAGCTGATAAACGGTGAAAAAGCAGTGCTCACCAAGGGCAGTATGGCGAGATTTGCAATTCTGGGCGGAAGATGACACCTAAGCACGGAAATAGACCCACCCCATTGGTAAAAATGCGTTATACCTGAATGTCAGTTTGGAAGCAAATTAGGTGTGTCATTCTCCTGTCGCATCTTTCCAATACAGGATTCAATGCAAATGCTTCTTTCTCTACGTCATTTTTGAGATCCGTTGGCAAATCTGACACCACTACACTTAACCAAAGCACACTTGTTACATTGGGAAGTGGTGGGCCACAGGGGCCTTTGACTAGTTTTTGAAGACTGGAATGGGCGCGTGGGCGTCGAGCACGAAATCTCGCATCAGCCAAACAGCCGACATGTTTATGAGGCAGCTCGTTTGGCTTCAGTGACTGACTGCAATGACTGTAACGACTGACTCATTGATTTTAGTGTTGCACGGTCCTCCTTCCTCGGTCAGCAGCTGATTGCTACATCCCGCCGCACCATAGATTCCACTTGTATGAAGAAAGTGCATATGCGTAATTGACACGTATATAAAAAACCCAACACACGCAAGCCGTGGGAAAGGCACATTTAACAGGTAGCGTGAGCACGTGACTCACAGTTACACCAACAGCGAACCATTAACCCACACTCAGTCGCATAAGAGGCCATCATTAAGTAGACCGCTGCATTGACGCCGGCACAAGCCGTATCCCAAGCGCGGGCTACAAACTGTACCCCACCAATCGAGGCCGCCGCGCACTCGCGCCGCCAGTCACATCCACAGCATTAGAGGCTGTGTACTGTCGCCCTAAGACACCGGGGTTCGCGAGCAGGGTCGAGCAACATGGGCTTTGTATACTGACTGGAACGCCGACAGTGTAGAAGAGACTGTCGGAGTCACCTGCGAATGAGATGAACGGCGGCTGCCCACCGCAGCACCTGAAACTGCAGTAGCTCGGTCAGCAGATAAACAGTTCCAGCAGCACCTCGAGTCAATTTTTCCACCGCTGTCTGGCGCGTCGCCTCCGTTGCCCGCTCCTCAGCCCCGGCCGCCCTCTGCTGCAACCGTTGCAACAGCAGAAGCTTCGGGAAAACCGCCGTCGAGTAGTGTGCCGCCGACCGGGTCATTGATGATGCTTTAGCACTATTAGCACTATTAGTGCTAAAGGGTCATGGAAACCCAAAAGGCGTTGGTTGCCCTTTCTCCTACTCTTACCGGGCCGTTGGGGACGGAAAACATTTAGTGTCCCGGGTGTCCAGCCGTCGGGGCAAACACTCATCGGGTAGTTTAATGAGCTGCAGTCATTTGTTATGCGGTCCGAGGCGATTCCACAGCATGGAGCCAATGTCGTATGGAGGTCGATGGAGCCAAAATCCGTTGGTGATATCAACCCGCCTGGGGAGGGCTTTTTCATGAAGAGTGTTCAGCAGGTATTAACATGGCGTATGCTACTATTTATCCGACTTGATTTAGACTTTAACGGGACGGCCGGAAAGTGCACCATGATAAAATAGAGTAAAACGATTTTTATATTATAGATGAATGATTTAAGCAGCAGAAAGCCTACAATCCGCCGTTATTTGCCTATATCTGAACGCAAACCAACAGCCTGACGCGCAAGCAGGAGCGCAGGGAGGGAAGGCCACAGGGGGCACGTCCCCCCTGCCTAAGGTTTCAGGGGACCCGAAGGGCTTCGGGATTTACGATTAAGGGCCTGATTTGAGGGCCCAAAGGCCAGAAAGGTCGGCTGGAAGACTATTCAGAGCCCCGGCCGGCACAATGGGGCACTCCAATGCCAGCGATATTTTTGTTTGGGGGGGGGGGGGGCTTTCACCATTGGGGAGCCCTTTATCAACCTTGTGCGTGCCCCTGGCCCATTGCCAAGGCTCTGGCTGCGCGCTTGTGCACAAGGTAGCATATTGATATCTGGCCGTGTTTGGTTTGTCGCCGTCATCTTTCAAAGGTGGCCGCGACACTGGTTTATGAGATGGTCGTTGCCTCGCTGATTAATTAACATGTTGGTTTCAAGCGAAACATTTGTCGACAAATATCCAACACAGACTGTTCGACATCGTCTCTCACCGGTAAAGGGGCCCTCAGTTTCCCAGCAACCCCCAAGGAGTCCTTCTGAATGATGTTCGAGGCCCCCGACCTGAAAGCCTTTGTCCCTTTGTCCTTAATTTCTAGGTGCAACTCTTGGTCCTCAATACACAGCTGAATATGACAGAAAAGTCACACACGGTCCTCTGTTATCACTATGTCCTCGGTATTTTCAATTGCCAGTGTAAGCTGAAGATGGCAGCTTTACCCCTCGAGCGACCCATCCTGTTCTTAAACGGCCAAATGGCTGCATGGCCTTCCAATTTGGCTGCGATGCCGCCATTCGTTCGGGTGGTTCTCGGTAGTGACGGCTGAGTCAGGTGTCCCGTAAAGCACGGCACACAAGTATGTGTGTGTGTGTGTGTGTGTGTGTGTGTGCATGCATGCATATGTGTCATGGTATCAAAAATATATACGAACAGCCTGGAAGCAAGTGCATAGTTTGAACCTACCAACTGCAGTGCAGCAAACAATACCTGTCCTGCAACCTGCCCCCAACCAGCTCTCATAGGTCTTAGCTCCAGGCTAGCGTATTCTACCTGGCACTTGCGACCCAAACCCATTGGCTGTATAGCGTGGAATAGACTGTACTGAACCGACAGTTCGTAGTATGTACCTGCTAAGTGTCAGCCGAGTGCATGCACACATACGTAATCACATCGCTACTTGCCATCACGTCGGCGATGGCATGTCAATAACTGAACATCGGATCGCAGTTCTTGCAGTAGCGATTAGCTAGCACACGTTACAAACATTATGCAGTTTCCTATTTATCTGAACTTAATGAGCATTACAAATTAAGATTGCATCTGTCACAAACAAGCACGAGAAAAATCCACTTTGCTTGACCCAAGTCTTACAGTCAGCAAGGAACTGAACCGAAATGACCTGAACTCTGAACAGCTGAACTAGAGATAGGATGAAGTAGGTGTCGACTGTCGTTTCAATCAGGGTACCCTTGGCCCATCTAATCAGGTCGCATTATTATGGGTTAGGAATCAAAGCAGGTTTCCGTGCTGCGTAGAGAATAGTGTTGTGCGCCACTTAACCAACATTCCGAGACTTCTTAATGTGGAGGCAAAATTCTTAAAATTGCGGGTTGCATAGAAATAGTTACCGATGGAAGAGGTCACGGCGTTTACGTTTACGGCGTTTCAAGTAGTAGCGAACGAGGTGTCAGGTATGGATGAGTTGTTCGTTGTGAAGTTTAATATTGAAAAAGATGTCAATCCCTTAGATTTTATAGGCAGTAGAAAATCTTCTAAAATCTCTAAAAAAAAACTCACTGACGCAACATAGCTTGACTCATGGTTTCAGCTCCCGAAATTTACGAAGAATGTGATTCAGCTCCTAGTGAGCCGACTCAGCTCACGGCTCATCCAGAACGATTGACTCATGAGCCAATTCATGATTCAGCTCGAGTCAAACATAAGACCGGTGATTGCGAGTCTTCTTAGGAGTTGACGAATGTTGTGCCCCGATGGTGCGTTGCGGGTGCTCTGACCCGCTGGAGTGTACCTGGCGATGATTAACGCGTGGCCTATAACCTCTACACCTCACGATCGTTCCTTTCAATTCGGCAAAGCCTTGCGAATTTGCGTCGTTTCTAAGAACATAGCCTTCGCCACAGCTGGCACATCGCAATATGCACCGCAGCATTGACCATTGCATTCCCCGCCCCCAGCAAAACGGCGGTGTCAAATGTGGGGTGGGTACGGTCGGAGCCGTCAGCCACATCTCAGATCCCGTAATTCTACTTTGAGCACTACGATACCGTATGGAAATAAACGAGACATAAATCGCGTTTAGATCCGAACTTTCTCAGAGGGTTCATCGTCACTCCGAGCAAATCAGTCCAAGGCTTGCTTGCTTGCCAAACCTTAAATGCCAAACTTGCTTCTCAAACCTCTTAACGCATCGTATCCTTATACGCCCTGGTTGGCGTTTTCTACCTCCCACGAGCAAGCCTAGATTTCGTCGCAGGCCTCAGAAAATTGTCGCCTTAGACAACTGTCGCCTGGTTGCCGAGAACCAGATAATGAGGTAACAAGTTGATGACACCGCGCTGTTTCTGTTCATAGCGGAGGAGGTGAGACATTCACCACCAGCTATTTCTTACTTTGGTACCTGTACGGCCGGCGGAGGGAAGAGCTACGCTGACTTCAGGGTTCGAATACTGCCGTACTGGGGAAATGCTGTGAGGCGTTAGCTGACATTGTGACGTCACTGAAAGTGGTTTTGCATCGATCGGGGTTCTTTTGGGCCGACTGAAGGCCATAAGGCGTTTGCTGCCGATATGATGTCACTGGTTTTCGACTGGGTAATGACGTCACTGGTCGTGAGGTTTTAGGGCTCTTTCGGGTCAAATGAATGCCGTAGAGCATCACCTGACGATATGCCGTCACTGGTATTCGATTAAACATCAGGCGCAACAGGCCTCATTCTATCTTTACCTTTCATACCTGTCTGTTGCAAGCATTTTTGTGCCGAATAAAGGTTTGACCGAATCACCTGAATGTGTGGTGTCACTAATTATCACTTGATACGAGTGCACTTAGGCCCCATGGCCACGGTGTACCATGTTCCGTGAAGTATCATCGGATAACGTGACGTCACTGATATTCGACTAAATATTGGTCGCAGTAGGCCATGCTTCATTCTTGCCTTCGTACCTGTCTACTGCAAGCATTGGCGTGCTGAATGAAAGCTACCAAATCGCCTGTCTTTTGGGCCCATTGAAGACCACATGGTATCAGTTAACGACGTCACTGCTATACGACTGATTGTGTGACGCCAATGGTCGTGGGTTTTGACGGACTCTTTTGGACCGGCCGAATGCCGTAAGGCATCAGCTGACGATATGACGTCACTGATATTTGGCTGAACGTCAGGCAGCAGGCCATGCTTCATCTATACCTTTCGTACCTGTCTGCTGCAAGTATTGGCGTGCTGAAGGGAGGCTCTGCCGAATGACCTATGTATGTGTGACGTCACTGGTCATGAGCTTTTATGGATTTTGGGGGCCAACTGAAGGCCACAAAGCATAAGCTAACGATGTGACGTCACTGGCATTCGACTGTATGTGATGTCACTGGCCATGGGATTGGACGGCCTCTTTTTGGCCGACGAAAGGTCATACGGCATTAACTGACGATGTGACGTCACTGGTGTTCGAATAAACTTCAGGCGCGACAGGCCATGCTCCACCTTTACCTTTGGAACCTGTCCATTGCAAGGATTGACATGGTGAAGGAAGGCTCTGCCGAATTACCTCAGTGTGTAACGCCACTGACCATGATTTTTTGTACACTGTTTTGAACCCACTATAGGCCATACCACATCAGCTGACCATATGACGTCACTGGTTTTCGACTAGACATTATGCGTAACAGGCCATGTTCTATCTTTACCTTTCGTACCTGTCTACTGCAAGCATTCGCGTGCCATGTCAAGGCGATGCTGAACCATCTGAGTGTGGGACGTCACCGGTCATGAGTTCATACAGGTGCACTTGGGCCGACCAATGTGACAAAACATCATATCCTGTGAAGAATCGCGGGATGATATGACGTCACTGGTATTCCACTCAACATCAAGCGCAATGTTCCATGTAACATATTTACCTTTCGTACCTGTCTTTTACAAGCATTGACGTGCTGAATGAAGACTCTGTCGAACCTCCTGAGTGTGTAACGTCACTGGTGAAGGGTTGTTATGGGTTTTTCAACCCGCTATATGGTATAATGCATCAGCTGACGATATGACCTCACTGGTGTTCGACTTAACATTAGGCGCAACAGGTCATGTCCATCGTTGCCTTTCGCGCCTGCTAAAAAATTGGTGAGCTGAATGATGGCTCTGCCGAATCACCTGAGTGTGTGGTCATAAGTTTTACGGGCTATTTTTGGCTGAGTGAAAGCCAACAGGCATCAGCTAACGGTATGTCTTCACTGGTAATCCACTGAATGTGTGACGTCACTGGTCATGAGCTTTTACGGGCCTTTTTGGGCCGACCTAAGGCCATTAGGCATCAGATAGCGATATGACGTCACTGGTATTCCATTAAGCATCATGTGCAATAAGTCATGTTTCATCTTTACCTTTCGCACCTATCTACTGCAAGTATTCGCGCGCCACATAAAGGCTCTGCCCAATGACCTGAGCGTGTGATGCAACTGGTCATGAGTTTACACGGGTTTACTCGGGCTGATTGAAGAACATCAAGCATCATCTGACGATGTGACGTCACTGGTATTCAACTAAACACCAGGCGCGGCAGGCCATGTTCGTCTTTACCTTTCGTACCTGTCTATTGTAAGCATTGGCGTGCTGAAGGAAGACTTTGTGAAGTCTCTTGAGGGTGTAACGTCACTGTTCATGAGTTTTTACGGGCTGTTTTGAGCCTCCCATAGGGTAAAAGGCATCCGCCGACGATATGACGTCACTGGTATTTGACTTAACCTCATGCACAACAGGCAATGTCCCATCTTTACTTTTCGTACCTGGCTACTGCAAGCATTCATGTGCTATATGAAGTCTTTGCCGATTCACCTGAGTATTCACCCACACTCACGAGACTCGACAGAGCCTTCATTCAGCACGTCAATACTTGTAATAGACAGGTACGAAAGGCAAAAATAGAACATGGCCTGTTGCGCCTGATGTTAAGTCGGACACCAGTGACTTCATATCGTCAGCTGATGCCTTATGCCGTATAGGGACTTGAAATGAGCCCGTAAAAACTCTTGAATAGTGACGTTACACACTCAGGAGACTCGACAGAGTCTTCATTCAGCACGCCAATACTTGTAATAGACAGGTACGAAAGGTAAAAATGGAACGTGGCCTGTTGCGCTTGATGTGAAGTCGAATACCAGTGACGTCGTATCATCCTGTGATGCCTCACGGGATATGATGTTTTTTTGGCATTGGGCGGCCCAAGAGAATCCGCACAGACTCATGACCAGTGACGTCACATACTGTGATGATTCGGCATCGCCTTGATATAGCACGCGAATGCTTGCAGTGCCCAGGTACGAAAGGTACAGATGGAACATGGCCTGTCGCGCCTGAGGTTAAGTCGAATACCAGTGACGCCATATCGTCAGCTGATGTCTTATACCCTATTGGGGTTCCAAAGAGCCAGAAAAAACTCATGACCGGTGAGGTTACACACCCACGAGATTCCAGAGCTCTCCTTCAGCACGCCAATGCTGGCAATAGACAGATACGAAAGGTAAAGATGGAACATGGCCTGTCGCGCCTGGAGTTTAGTCGAATACCAGCGACGTCATATCGTCACCTGATGCCTTATGTCCTTCAGTCAGCCCGAGTAAACCCGCGTAAACTCATAACTAGTTACGCCACACGCTCAGGTAATTCGGCAGAGCCTCTACGTGTCGCGCGAATACTTGCAGTCGATAGGTGCGAAAGGTACAGACGAAGCATGGCTTATTACATATGATGTTTAGTTGAATACCATTGACGTCATATTGTTATCTGATGCCTAATGGCGTAAAGTCGGTCCAAAAAGGCCCGTAAAAACTCATGGCCAGTGACGTCACACACTCAGTGAACCACCAGTGACGACATATCGTTAGTTGATGCTTTATGGCTTTCACTCAGCCAAAAATAACCTGTAAAAACCCAAGACGTCGCACACTCAGGTGATTCGACAGAGCCATCATTCAGCTCGCCAATACTTTTACAGGTACGAAAGGCAAAGATGGAGTATGACCTGTTGCGCCTGATGTTAAGTCGAACGCCAGTGATGTCATATCGTTAACAGGTACCAAAGGTAAACATGGAACATGACCCGCTGCGGTTGATGTTAAGCCGAATACCAATGATGTGATATCTTCCCGTGATACTCCACGGGATAGGATGCCTTGTGGTCCTGGGCGGCCCAAGTGAACCAGTATAAACTCATGACCAGTGACCCACTGAGATGGTTCAGCATCGCCTTGGTGTAGCACTCGAATGCTTACAGTACACAGGTACGAAAAGTAAAGATAGAGCATGGCCTGCTGCGCATGATGTTTAGTCGAAACCCAGTGACATCATATCGTCAGCTGATGTTTTGTGGCCTATAGTGGGTTCAAAAGAGTATACAAATTAATGGTCAGTGACGTTACACACTCAGGTAATTCGACAGAGCCTTCCTTCAGCACGGCAATGCTTGCAATGGACAGGTACCAAAGGTAAAGGTGGAACATGGCCTGTCGCGCCTGAAGTTTATTCGAATACCAGTGACGTCACATCGTCAGTTAGTGCCGTATGACCTTTCGTCGGCCCGAAAGAGGCCGCAAAACCTCATGACCAGTGACATCACTCACAGTCGAATGCCAGTGACGTCACATCGTTAGCTGATGCTTTATGGTCTTCAGTTGGCCGAAAAAAATCCGCCCATACTTGCAGTAGACATGTACGAAAGGTATAGATGGAGCATGGCCGTTGCCCGATGTCCAGCCGAATACCAGTGACGTCATATCCCCAGCTGATGTCTTACGGCATTTCGTCGGTCTTAAAGGGCCCGTGAAAACCCACGACCATTAACGTCTTACAATCAGTCGTATAGCAGTGACGTCGTTAACTGACACCTTGTGGCCTTCAGTTGGCCCAAAAACACCGGTAAAACTCATGACCAGTGACGTCACACACTCAGGTGGTTCGGCAGCTTACATCCAGCACGCCAATGCTTGCAATAGACGGGTAAAAAGGTAAAAATGAAGCACGAACCGCTGCGCCCAGTATTTATTCGAATACCAGTGACGTCACGCTATCCGGTGATACTTCGCGGACCATAACACAGCGTGGCCGAGCGGCCTAAATGCACTCGCATGAAGTGATGATTAGTGACGTCACACATTGACGTGATTCGGTCAAACCTTTATGCGGCAAGCAAATGCTTGCAGCAGACAGGTACGAAAAGTAAAGATGGAACGAGGCCGGTCGCGCCTGATGTTTAATCGAATACCAGTGACGACACATCGCCAGCTGATGCCTTACGGCATTCAGTGGACCCAAAAGAGCCTGAAAAACTCACGGCCAGTGACGTCACATACCCAGCCGAATACCAGTGACATATCACTAGCAAAAGCGTTATGGCCTTCAGTCGGCCCAAAAGAACCCGATCCCGATCGATGCAAAACCATTTTCAGTGACGTCACAATGGCAGCTGATGCCTCACAGCATTTTCCCAGGACGGCAGTACTCGGAACCCTGCAGGCAGCGCAGCTCTTCCCTCCGCAGGCCGTACAGGTACCTAAGTAAAAATTACATCACCACGTCGCAACCAACGATCTTCTTTTGCTTTGTGGCGGTGCTAAGAACCCGTGCGTGGGATATCCAGCGCAACACTGGTTTCCTTGGCTGTCATTCGGCCATCCTTGTTTAGCATGGCAGACTCCTGCTCCATTACAGCTGGAAGAGAGGCGATGATAAGAAGGCCGGATTTAGGCTCACCATAGGTCACCGGTGACCATGGGCGGCGCCTCCTGGGGAGGGGGAGGGGAAGTCCTAGACGTCCTCTATCGTCACATAAAAGGGGACAGTGCTCCCTATCCTGAAAATCTTCCTGCAGGAGAAGATGCATTCTTGGCACATATTTTTTTCACTCTGGCCCATATCCCAAACCTTTATCATAATGAAATTTCTATACCTTTGTATGATTACATTGCTACAAATACTTACATTGTACTACTAGGACTCCATAACACCGCTTGGAGATTTTTACCCTTATTTGGCCGAGCATATTAAATGTCTTTCTCTTCCGTGTCTAGAGTTAAAAGCCAAATGCGGGGGGGGGGGGGTTGATTGGAGCATGATTTGCCTGCAACATATATATATATACATATATATATATATAATAATATATATATAATATATAATATATAATATATTCAGTTGGCCCAAAAACACCGGTAAAACTCATGACCAGTGACGTCACACACTCAGGTGGTTCGGCAGCTTACATCCAGCTATCATCGGATAATATATATATATATATATATATATATATATATATATATATATACATCTCTCTCTCTCTCTCCCTCTCTCTCTCTCTCTCTTCTCTCTCTCTCCTCTCTCTCTCTCTCTCCTCTCTCTTCTCTCTCTCTCCTCTCTCTCTCTCTCAAGACATTTTTGAAGGAAAGGTGAAAAGTGATTTTGAATTACGTCATACGTACTGCACGCAAAACCCTCCATTCCCCAGGTACGGTTGCAGTTTTCTTACGTTCTCGTCAACGCCATCCCGCATCATCACAACTTCCACCGTCATGTTTTTGCGGTAGCTTTAGAACGCAACGCGATGCGGCCCTGCAATTTGGCGCATCTTTCCCGTTCAATACGAGTTTCAAAACCTTTCGTATAAGGGCGTCTTAAGAATTGAAACCCTTATAGCTGTTTAGGCGCATAGAGATTAGCCAAATATTGCACACGCGTCCCAGCGGGTGTAGACATGTGCATTTATCATCGGATAATTTTCAGGCATTTTTGGTCTCATCACTTGTAGCAAAACGACTTTCAGCGAGTATTGCGGTAATGGCTGGCCGGGCTGGCATGAGCCAACTTTAAAATATTGCCTTTGAATGTCTAGACCCTTTCACTCTGGA
>NW_023596467.1:48200-93552 GCF_011947565.3 Pollicipes pollicipes
AACGTTTCACATTTGTAGATATTGAAGCAAGCATCAGCTGTGATGAAACACGCTCACTTATAGCTACTGGCATATTATTAAGTGGAAAAACTGCTGTAGACAGTACAATTCTCTTTTTAGTAAACATGCCCCTCAATGCGTCACGGCTTCATTACGTCATCATAACTTGTACAACATTGATTGGGAGCCGATTGACGGCCGTTATATCTGGAAGTCGAGCTCACGAACGCCATAAATGAACGTCTCGACCATTTTACTTTATTGGCCTTGTTTGCCGCATGACTTATGAAATGACAGGATTTGAATGACGTTATTATGACGTCATGAATGCCAAGGTGACTTTGGAGTACTCTCCCCGATGTAACTTTCCCCATTTTCGCGGGCGTGTAGCTCAGAAACTAAAATGGCTTGAAGGAATGAAACGAGCATGGCTATGCGATGACGCATTTCTGGGGCGAAATCTCACGTTATTCGTATACTCACATTTGTCTTCCGGGTCATTGGCGTTGAGCGAGAGCCCGGCCATGGCCGAGGCCACCAGAGAGAGCAGCAGCAGCAGCGTCTTCATGTTCAGGCCACTGGGTGTCAATCGCCTGGGGCCTGCGGCAGGACAGACTGGCCGTCCGAGTCGCCACACTGGACACTCTCGGATCTCTGTTATCAGTCCCGGCCCGTCCACTGACCCACCGCCGCCGCCGGGCAGCAGCCAATCAAACCACATCCGCGCAGAGCAGCACCCTCGCATCAAAGTCCAATCAGGCCAGGCGAGGACCTAATTTTGCAATAACGACTGAGAACCGCGCATGGACGCTCCACAACTAAACACCGCGGCGCGGGATGCTGTGCGATGGCCAGTTGTTTTGCCTGTCTGCAAATGCACGTTACTGTTTAGCCGTGCTGACACGCTATTTGAAAGCCGTTTTGATCAGGCCCCTGACGTGTCGCACCCAGAAGATGCACGCAAACAAAGAACGGCCAGAGATCAGCCAATGGCGCAGTGTTACCACCCCGACAGATACGGGCCGAGTCACCCTAGATTAGTGACCGGGGCGAGCATATCGAGTGTGGTACCTTGCCTTGGTCAGCTTTCGACCGGGTCCTAGTCTCCCGTCGGCTTTCGTCCCTGGAGGAAACAGGTAGGTAGGTACTTGCTAGATGTGTGATAATTTACTGTTATGTGACTGCTTGCATGGGGTGAGCAAGTGTCTGTGATCCATACGGTACGGTGGCACGACTAGGTTGTTGTACAGCCTAAATAATAAATTCAGGCTACAGGGTGGTGTTTACGTTTTTATCTTGGAATCTGACTCCCTGTAAAATACGCACGTCTTATTCACCCACACAGTGCCCTCGAAGCAGGCCTTGCACGCCGCATGTGACGCAAAACACGTATTTATTCCTTGGTTTGTTGTGCCTTTGGGAGGGGTTTAGTCTGCTATGCTGTGGATATTTCAAGCGGTTGAAGCGACCAGCCCTCATTCAGCGTTTGGCTCGCGCCTGGATAACAGCTGACCATCAAAGGATTACCCTTCTCAAAGCCAGGTTGCCGCTCGCGCCCGCGTCGTTTGGCTTGGTGAGTCAGAAATAGCCCTCTGCTTTCGGATGTGGGTCACGATATTTCATCATTGCCGAATATGTACGATTTGATCTGCATGCCTGTTGTATTTTGCGGCTCCAGGTGAGGGTCATGCGGGGCAAAGAAGGCAGTTATTGGTGAAAATTCGTCACACATGTTTTTTTATACTGCTTTTCACTGGCTGCTTGTATTTTGTGGAGAAGGAGCGGACATGATGTCTCAGGGTCAGAGGGCCCGCTGTCTGGGAATACTCAGCTGTAAGTTGAACTTGGACAGGGGCTCAGCGACGATTTGGGGATTTCACATGTGAGTTGAAAGAGCTGGATAGAGTTGAACCCCCTGACTAGGTACGTTTCCACGCGCCCTGAATTCAACAACACCCATATATCTCAAACATAGCGTACATGCCGTGTAAACGTGATGTCAACGTGGCCTTCACGATAAACTGTTTACAGAGTTGGTCAGCAGTTCCAGTGTTGACGTAACGGTGCTTGCGCTTCGTGACGTTTACTAAACCGAACAGCCGTGTTTTCCAAAGGGCCTGCGCAATTTCCACCGTTCCATTTAGCACCACACTCAACGGATGGTAGTGGACGCAACGTTACAGAAGTGTGCATGACCGCACTGGTGATATGCCAAGTATATGACCGAACATGACCGCACTGGGTGATACGCCAAGTATAGGACCGAACATGACCGCACTGGTGATACGCCACCTGACACGTGACCAGGGGCGCGGTTCCGCAAACTAAGCTACGTCGCTGAGCAAGTAGCACGCACAAACCTACCCTCAAATACGATGAAAACTTTTTTTTGCCCAAATTGACCAACTTCCGCCTGAGAGTTGCGTGGTTGGATTGAGGGGGGAGGGGGAGCGCGGCTAAAGGTCATCAACTGAATAGGAAACTATACTGTCATAAAGCTGATAAACTATGTTACCCCACAGTACTTGCCGAAGCTTTCTGTTTCAAGGTCAAGGAGTTCGTTCATTTCACTGTCATCTCGGTGATGATTGATGTGCGGGATGACGGGCCAAACCGCAGACCGAAAGAGGACCTTAATCCTCAACTTATCAAATTTGGTAGCTTCAGCGGCCCAACACATCCAGTCGCGCTTTTAATAGGCCTATATCTTTTGACAGACCTGTATCTTTGATAAGTCTATGTCTTTTCACAGTTTCTGTATCCTTGCATTTACGGATCGCGCCACCTCGCAATTTTCGGATAGAAACAGCAAACATTTTTATAAATTGTGCTGCCATGTCTCCTGGGTACTGAATTGCACTGTTCCGTCGAGCAGCGTACTCTTGCAACATTGCAATACTAGTATTCCGCTTCTCCATTCCGTTGAAAACACGGCGTTCGAATCAAGCCAGCTCCGGCGACCAGGTATTAGTTGATTGGCTAACAGTAACGGAGAAGAAAGCGGACAGTTGTGCTGACAACGGTGTAGGCCAATGTGTGCATATTCTCGCGCACGATTGTGCGTGAACCATGAAGCGCCCGTTGCCAGATGTTGTTAAGGATGCGTGCCCAGATTTCGGCCACTAGAGCGGACCAGACAGACCAGCGGCAGAGACGTGAGACCAGCTGCGCAATGCAGGCGAACGGACCGTTGTCGAACCAGAAAGCGACCTCGGCAATTATCCTCAAAGCCTCCAAATCTGGCCTCAAATAAAGCAAATCACGCTATGGCCTAAGCCGAGACAGATCGAGCTATGACAAACTACCAAAAACTACCATACCAGATTATAGTGACTTATATACAACAAAGTATTAGGGATTTTCCACTGTTTTCGCCTGAGTCACCAAGAGCACACACAAAACCAGATCAGCTCATCTCGACGATTAATATACCAAGCCTTGACGGGCCACTGCAGGAAGTGCACTCACGCCTGGTAAAGTAATGGAAGGAGGACATTCCGATTGCATTAGTAACTTGTAACCGTAAGCAAAAGATCTAGTGGCCAACGGACTCCATCCGCTTGCATTTAGGTGACATCTCCATGGTGATAACAATCACGTCTGATATTTTTTTTCGTCCCGCGCCGTGAATGAAAGCCGTTTCGCCGGTTATCTGCCAGTTGCACGCAGTGCGAAGCCTGCCCGACCCGCAGACCGGGGTACTGCGCCATCTCGTCCAGACCAGCGTACGCGTGAAGCACTGGCCGCACCGCTGGTCATCTAAGTTAGAAGGGTCGCGGGCTTGCTGTTGACCGGCGAGATTCCTCTTCTAACTTACCAGACCAGCGTTAGTGGTTTTTCAGATTGACGTGTTTAAACATCTCTGTTTTGTGCCTCCAGATCCAAAGATGCGCGCGTTTCTCCTGTTCGCCGTACTGATCGGAGGTTCACTGGCCTGCCAGAACCGCTTGGAGACCCTAGTTCAAGAGGCCAGCGGTGGAGCACCTGGTACGTACAGATAGCGTTTGCTACTGACCCTCTGCGCCACGGGTCGGACCGTTGCTCGTGATAGCAGTTTATGCTGACTTTACTGCGAGTATCTCCTGTATCAGCCAAGTCAAGATAAAAAGTGTGTCCTAGTGGAGTATAAAGGTCGCTAAAAGTGAATGGGCCTGAAATATTTCTCAATTGGTTAATTCACGCAGCGCGAAATGGTTAAACGCTGAGATTTCACAAAGTGGGAAGACCATAACACCCTTGCCCCCCCCCCCCCCCTAGACTCCTGTGTAAATCTAGGCATTCCTTCTGGTTAGCTCAATCCAGCTCCAGATGCCGCCCACCACAGCAGTGTCTCTTCTCGCTATCCATGGAGGGTGTCAGCAAAGCGCGCGCTTCGGGCAAACACAACCGTCCCACTGTGGCAGATCTGTCTACCGACGTACGAGACGAGTGCAACGCGCGGGTGGGCACGTTCAACTCCGTGCATGCGCCCCAGTACAAGAAAGTGATCAACAAGGCTCTGAAACTGGCTCTGCAGTACATGTCGATCGTAAGTGAACCACCCCTGCAGAAGAGGTGAGGGGGCACGTGTGGCCCGTGTTTGAACATCCGAGTGTTCGAAAAATGACGCAGAGAATCGCAAAGAATAGCACGTCAGACAGCAATGCTGAGTTAGCGTCTGAGCGCCTCCGGCCGGCTGCACTTGTGTGTGACGAGCGTCCGCATCACCGTTTCCAGTCCAGCCACTTCGGCCGGGACACACCAACCACCGACTGGGCTTCCAAAAGCTCTTCAAGAGTGCCTCGGACGAGCGCTTCGAGCAGGCCGTGTCGATGATCAAGTACGTGGTCAAGCGCGGAGGCACCATGCACCAAGCTCTCAATGTTAAGGTAAGGGTACCAATCGAGACCGGTATTACAACATCAGTTTTGAACCTCGTGCTCATTTGGTGCCGGGATTGTAGCTCAGCACGCCAATCAGACAACACAGTTGCCAACGACATCGTTCTCGCTCCTGGGTGTATTCGTTTCTGGAAAAACACTTTAAAATCATATTTGCCCAGAACAATAAAGCCAATCACGCATTATTTAAACGACGCGCCTTTACAAGTCCGCGTGCCGCCTGCGTGACCGTTCTGCGGCCTGCGTCGTGTGATGTTCCCGTTCATCTGTCTGGCGTGGGGCGACGAGGCGTCGGCTGCCATGTCCGCCCCGCTCCGCAGCTGCCGACGACTGGCCTGTACAACCCGCTGCCGCTGCCCTCCCTCGGCCTGGCCCTGACCGACGCCAAGGACATGTACGAGGAGCAGGCGCGCCTGCACCGCGGCGCCCTCTGCCTGACGGCCACCGCCGGCGGCATTGCTGAAGCCGGCTGCGCGCTCGACGCCGATGTGAGTTCGCAGTCGGACACGGAGCACACCAGTGCGTCACGGGAACATATGTCACGGCGCTGTACGCAAACTACGGGCAGTATATGTAAGGTGGATTTACCATGGTCAAGACGAGAGGGATACGCGCCATCACCACGTGGTATATCCGAGACCACTGTGACGCTATCTTTCAAGGCACTTGTTTTCACGGAAAGCCTCCGTCTTTCTCTTTTGATTGGCAATCTGTGGTGAGTTCGCGCAGCGAATCTGTGCAGAATGACAGAACGCAATTTCGGAACTTGCTTGGAAGGACGACGTAGTTTTTAAATACGTACAGGCGTAACTTTCAAGTTCAAACGTAGTTTTCAAGTTCAAACGAGGTCAATGACACATGGGGTCCTGTTCGACTTTACATTGATCCTCGATGACTGCGCTGGACCTGATTCAGAACACGACATTGCTATCATTTCTTACTTCAAAAAACGCCATTCTAAGTAAATGCAGGTGGTCATTTCCCGCCTTTGCCTTCCCAGGCATTAGAGAAGACCTGACCTGAAGGTCACTGACTGATCTGACCTGAATGGGTCACTCACACATCACTGGATCCCGCTGTTGTTTTTGTCTTGGTTCTAGCTCAATTTGGGACCCAGCGGTGAGAGAAGGTCGATCCGACATGAGTGAAAATGGCCCCCGTCTCGCGAGGGTAACGCAACATAGCTACTGCCGTGGTCGGGTGACTGGTCCTCCGATTTTCGCTGTCCCGAGGACGCGGTGAACGTTGCAAGCACCGTGATCGTGACCGCATCAGACTGAAGGTCATATTGAGAGCTGAGCGATTGCTTGATCTGACTTGACACTTGCATTAACACGCATGTGTTTGACTGCAGGACGATCAGCTCAAGCAATGCATAACGGGCTCCAATTTGCTCTAGCCGACTGTTTCGCTTTAGTCCCAGTTGCAGCTGAGTATCTACCTTGGGCTGCTAATGACGGGGAGGTACTTAATTTCCCTACGGGTTCACTAATGCGAGGTTAGGACTTACTCAAGTTCATAACTTTGGGATGACAGGTAAGCTTTATTCGTCCCACGCCTTCATTCCTCGTACGATAAATGATGAGTTGATGGTGCCTCGTTTGAGCCGATGGATTCATCACAGCGCCGCTCTGACACCAGCCAACCATTGCAGCTGGCTCACCAGGCTCAGGACGCCCTCGAGTCCGAGGTGGAGAGGGTCAGTGGCCTGGCGAGCAAGGCCAACCTTCTGGCGTCCATGTTCACCAGCGGCGAGCACAGCCTGGCCGAGCACCTGTTCGACCAGCAACTGCTGAAATAGTGCCACAGGTGGCAGCACCGTGAGCAATACGGACACCCGGTGCCAGCGCAGTCGGTAGTAATCACGGACAGAAGGTGGCGCCGTGAGACAGAAGGTGGCGCGCCGATGCCGGGCGCTTTTGTAATTGTGGCACGCACGTCTCTGCGCTATGTACAGAGTGAAGGAGAGTCAATACATCTAGTGCACTTACCGGACACGAGTCGTCGTTGATAACACTCATCAAGTTTTGGAATGGAACAGAAATATGCGTGTCACGCCATACGGGTAACCCGAGGGACCCCTCTACCAGCGTTTAACCAGTCACAGTAGCACTGCTGCGCAAGGATTCAAATTGTGCTGGGTCAGTTAGGCAACTCAGAGTCAGAGTCGACTACATTTATTTCAGACAACAGGAGCCAGATCTGGAGTCGACCCCAGCCTGTACAACTCAGAGGAAGTCGGAGCCCGAATGACCTCTGTGTGGTATCAGTCAGAGTCGGAGCCGACTTGAGTGGGGCCTAAGTCTGTGGAGGAGATAACACGCTTTTTGTGCTTCGAAAAAACCCACACAAGACGTTTGTTTTTAGGATGAGGCTGCGAGGTCGCTAACACCAATGATATGTTCGTACATGCATACCTGGTTGAGCGGACGCGCCGATGACTCACTGGACTCAACTCCGATTCCGCGGATGTTTCACTGGACTCGAGTCAGACTCCGCCGAAGCTTCACCAGACTCCGCTCCCGACTCCGACCCGCCACAACAATTCAAAGGAATCAATTTCGATGAGTCAACGGATATTTGCTTGATTTCAGAGCAGGCTCAGACTGGTATCCGAAGCTACCGGCAGGCTTCGTCGGTGTGCTTTAACATCAGTACATTGCTGTGTGCGTGTCAGCAATTTCTGACGCATTCGATACTCACTTTGACAGTACAGCAACAGCACCGTCAAACCAACGTTTTTTTTTTGCAAGGTTCTCCTTTTTCATCAAGGATCACCTGCATTTAGGACATCCCATGCGAGAAGGCACTCACCTATGCTTTTTGCATGTGTACCTAATCTTTCGGTCACCTGCAAACGTGTGGAGATCGCCGTCATAAATAGGCCCACCGTAGCAAGCTGTATGTACAGCTGACGTAGACAAGAAGCAGCGAGCTAGGCTCCTGACCCTCTAGCCATGATGTCCTAAAACATTACGCCAGTGGACCACGCTTGGTTTCTAATATTATCAGTGTTTCACGCGCCGCTTTGCGAGCCACAAACTCATTCAGTTACATAAGTCCCACTCTCACTACATCACTTCACCATACTGTTACTCTGGCTGAAAACTTCGCATTGAATTAGGAGAACATGTGGCGAAGATAATTATTCATCCTTCCGACAAAACTGCACTTTGATCACTTGTGAACGCACTAACAGAGCTTGGTCGTAGCTTAAATCGAAAGCATTCGTGATCTAAACGAAGTCTTTGCTGGAATCGTGTTAAAGCATGTATTCATATATACTGTGACACGCCAAAATGGCACACAGGATTCATGAGTGATCCTTCATCAGATGGTGAAATGCTATGGTTAGCTGAAATTCAGCGGCATCGTACGCCTGGTAGGATTGCACCCCGATCCTGGCCATGGACTTGCGTATTTCCCTGCTCATCCCCAGAATCAAGTACGATGTTATATGATTACTTGGTTGATCTCCAAGGCAAATTGGAAGTTCTTCAGGGTGCTTGCTTTAAGAAGCGTCGTTTTTTTTTAACCGGTTCCCTTTTTGAACATGGTCGTTAATGTTCTTCAGAGACCAAATGTCATCCCATTATTCCAAGAATAGCAACATCGGACCAGGTGCATTTTTTACGGACACTTGAAAACTATGGCAGTCGTGATTTACAAGAAACACTAATATCATCTAATGATATGCCGACCAATACATCGATACCACACCTGTACGCACGAGGCTCAATACCATTGACGGGCTCAGCACGTTACCCTTTCGAAAAAGGGTGCGTTATTGCATTTCAGCTATCGCAATCACGGCCCGGCAACGCTTTTACCCGCTACTCGGTGCAGGGCTGACCAAGCTCAGGCACTTACAACGACCACGGACCAAAAGACAAAAGCACATTACAAAGGTGAGGGTAGGGCGAAAGTGAGAAACAAGCGGCACCATGAAAATGAAGCTCCGACCGTCAGTATGTCCAGTTAGCACTATCACTAGGGTCGACCGCGCGGCAAAGGCGACACAGCGCTGCCACCACCTGACGGGCCGCAGTGACCCGCGGCACTGAAGCGTGGGGCGTGACGTCACCGGCAGCTGACGCGCGCCGCACGAGCTGTCCGCCTGCGGCTAGTTGGCACGCCGTCCCTTCCGTGCAGCCTTGAGGGCGTCCACGTACCAGGTGAGCTCGCGCACCAGCTTCTCGTCGTTTGCGCTCAATGCGCTCATTCTGCGGCTGCCCGTCGGCCGAGAAAGTTCTGCGTCACCGTCGGCACGTTGAACTGGCACGGAATGCTCACCATGCCCAGCTCGCTGAAGTGGGCACGGGCGAACGCCGCCGCCCGCATCCCGCCGAACTGGCCTGCAGTGGGAGCCACAGGTCAGCACCACACTGCTGGACAGGTCAGAGGTCAGGTCAGTCAAGTGGCGGGTCACGGTCACCAGTCAGGTGACCACACAACCACGACAGCCGAGCCAAGTTGAAGCTACTGGGCGGCGGCTTCGCGGCACGGCATCGGGCAGATTTCGGATACATTCACTGAACAGGTCACCACGGGCGACGTGGAAACCTCACCCGCCATTCCGCTTCACAACATGAGCGAAGACGCAAGCAGTATCCGTCCGCAGGCCAACAAGCCACGCTAAGCCCCTGAAAAGGGTTTGCAACTAAGGTCCGTGACTGCATCATAAGTCAGCTATATCTCTGTAAACGCCACTACCCGAACCCCGTAAGCTGGTCGTTATTCCGACGAAAAAGATGACCATATGTGGCAGACTCGCTACATGCTCGGGCTCATGTCCAGGCCGGTCACAGGCTACACAGCAGCCAAAGCTCTCACACAAGAGACCACCGCTGGGGCTGCCAACAGACGTGGTTTTCGCTGGGTACTCTACAGCCAAACCAATCCCACATCACACAAGAGCAAGTGACACTTCCCACCAGGCGAGCCAGTACGCCGCGCAAGTCGGCAGCAGACCAGCCGCCTAATACGACGCACCCAAGGAGTAGCAGGCCATGCCAACGGGCCGGTGGCGGTAGGAGGCGGGCGGGAAGTGGTCCAGCATGTTGACCAGCGCCGGCGGCATGTGCGCAGTTGTATTCGGGCGTCACCACCACGAAGCCGTCCGCCGCCTTCAGTGTCTCATGGCATCCCGCAGCCACTCGGGAGCCGCCGAAGCATCCGGCATGAAGTGCAGCGGCTGGAGCAGCATCTCGAACGGCATCTTCAGCGGGTCTGCGGAGCGCGGGCACGCCGCAGGGTGAGGCCAGCTGTGGCCACGCCGCATGTGACGGGATGGAGTCACGTGAGCGGCGGACAGTGCCCTTACTGGATCATAACACTCAACTCGTCAGCAGCTCAGCGACGGTGGCCACTTTCATTGTCGTTGGGTGTCTGACTAGTGCAATTGGTAACGAACGACACGACGGCTTTCGTTTATGATTCGGGACTGGTGCACAGTGAAAGCGACAGTGATTCCAGCTTGGCAACCGAAAACGATATGTATGCGCCCTCACCCAGCCTGACCAGCACTATGTGAAGCCTTGCTAAGTAACCTACCGGCCCGACTTTTTACCATAGTGCGAAGCGGATTATGAATAGCAAAGCGGATTATAAATACAGATCGAAGTGCCGATATGAACACGGAGCACACAGCTTTTATCATGACGGTCCCAATGCGATTGCGGATAGTCATGTGGCACTTAAGGCTGTGCACAGGTGGTCCAAGCCCCAAGCTGGAAGGTATGCGCACAGCTCACTTGCATATCTGTCGCGCGGTGCAAACAGACGCGCATTTCCCATTCACGAGACAACGTTTCCAGACATAGCCACACTATCTGACGTAACACGCCCACAGAACAATCCAGCCCAAGTCTTCAAAGACGACATATTGAACAGTGCACGGAAAACATGTTCTCCGTTGTCTATAAATCAACGTCAGAGCGAAAAGCACAGCCGGCACGCTGTCGTCTGGCCGCACAGCCTCACCGAAAACGGTCACATTGTGGTTCTTCTCCTTGAGGAGCTTGACGAGATGCGTGACAACGCGTTCACCGTTCCTGCCCTCTCGAGTCGATCCCAGAAACAGCACCAGACGTGACATGACGACCTCCTGAAACACGAGGGCAGACGTACGGCCGTAGTAGAGGACCATTTCCAGCTCACGAGCAACTGGCAGAAGTACAGCCTGGGGGTACGTGTGACGTGTGTAGCTTACGGGTGACCCGCACACCCCGGAGGGAGACATACAAGCCAAACGCGACTAGTTTGCCGACCCATGCCCGCGCCGGTGGACAGGGGCCGGTGAACGACTTCCGTGTAGCGCCTCCGCAATGTGAGATCGCTGACAAGATCGTGCTACGCATTGCAGACAAATTTCCAAGATGTCCGCCTGCATAACCATTATCACTGAGCTTGCTCCACATGGTGCTTCACATGCTCCACATGCAACAACCTATCTTAAAGGGGCAGGCCTACATTTGAAAATATTTGAGGCAAGCAGCACGTAACGTGTGAAGAACTCAACCGCAGCTTTTGCTAGGCTTTGATGTGAAAAAGACTCCACTAAATAACAAGCTTGCAACAGCAAACATTTATGGTCCTCGCTGCGTCATCGTTTAATTACATAAAGAAGTGTTTTTATGACATCATATTCGCTGCCCGGATTGCTCGGTCATCACAATCGCTCTAGCGGACGGGATGGACTCGCTTGTGATACTTCTACGCACAGCAAACTGCGTTTTTGACATGTGTGTGGATGCGTTTAGGCTTTTCCTCGTCATGTCCCGGTATATTTCCCGAAACGGCATCTTCCTGACTTGCCTTTGCATTTTTAGTTACGACGCTTTTCTTTACGGGGATGTTCCACATCTGAAAATAATGAAGCAAGCACCAGATAAGACAAAATGAGCTCACTTTTAACTATTTGTATGGTTTTTAAGAGAAATAAACTGTTCTAGACAACGCAATTTCTCTAGCAATTTGGCAAATGTGCTCCTCAACACGTTATTAATCGCGTCATGGTACCGAGCACAACATTCAATGAGACAATCGGCGCTCGTTTGAGCTGGAAACCGCGCTCACGAACGCCAGATATGAACGACTCGACAAATTCAGTTATAGTGGCCTTGATCGCCGCATAGCCAATCAAATGGCAAGATCTAAATGACGTTACCACGGAGTCATGAATGCCCAGGTGACTTTGAAATAGTCTGCCCACCTACTCGGGTGTCTGGCACAGGAACTAGAGGGTCTAGGTCTTAAGAAGGGTAGGGCTGTGAGCTGCACCGAATGATCTACAAAATGGCTGTCAGTTCCAATCCCCAAACCAATGCAGAATACTCCCTTCAAATAAGCAGTGACCACTACTGAATGGTCCAAGCAGACGACCCGCGGCTTTTTGCGCTAAACGCATCGAGTTCACTGCGCGCTTCAGCACCCACTCTGACACAGTTACTATAATATTTACTGCCATAACTTTTAGTGCAGTCGCTGGATGGCATGCGTTGCAGCAGCTGGTCAGTTCCGCCACAAATGGAGTTGGTGCGACCATCTAAATCTGAATAAAGTCCCTGACGCGTTAACCAGCCGCAACGCGTTCCCCAACCGCCAATGGCACAAACATCCGCAGACGCCAATAAGTCGTGCGACGAAGATCGAGCCCAATAAACTCAATGTTTTAGAAATGAAGAACCCATAGGGCTAAGGAATAGACCATGGCCGGAATCTATATGGGAAGCAAGTACAACATCGTGCACCGGGGAGGGAGTTGTTTAAACAATGCCGGAACGGAGTGGGGCGGGGCATCCTCGGAGTTTGGCAGGGACGAGACGGAATGCGCTGCAGCATTGTGGGTGGTCCTACCTGGCAGAAGGGCGGAGGCAATATTACTCGTCGAACTGAGCCGCACAGTTTTGGCGGCGGGTCATCGGTGCGCGCCATAAAACTTGGCTGAGCACGTGCTCTTAACCCCAAGATCCAGTGCATAAATACATCCATTTAATTCTAGAACATTTGAAGCAAATGAAGCATTTATTAATCCTTGGTGCTCGCAGAGACTAGACAGGCGTCCCCACTGCTGACAGGGACAAGACTGACGTTTCTGGATGCTGAAAGGCTGGAAAAAAACCGCCGACAGCCTCTGATAAACAAACATCGCCGCAGTCGGCAGGCGGATGTGGAGGGACGCTATTGATAGCTGCGGGGGGACGCAGGCAGTCGGACGTCGGCCAGCCTAACGCGGCTAGCCGCGCGCGCCCGTGACGCCCAGCTGGCTACGGCGGTGAGAGTGACAGAGGAGGGAAGGCGAGCACAGCTTCTACGATCGATTCTGCTCTTCCCCCAAGCGGGTCACACGCGTTGGCTGAGCTGCAGCAGAATTAAGAATCACTCCGGAAGGAATGCTCCAAACAGACTGAATGGTGCGTACAGAACGAAGGCACCAAAGCGAAATAATCGATAGCACACAGCCGTTAGGGGATCCAAAAGAATTATATAATAAAATATATATATATATATATATATATATAAATATAAATATAAATATAAATATATATACATATCTATATAAATATATATATATAATATATATAATACATCTATATATAAAAATATATAAATATAATAATAAAATAGAAGAATAGCAAAATATTGCACCCTGATAGGGAGGAAGTTAACGCAGGTGCATGCATTGTTGTAGGCGTCGAAATCAACTGTCGCAAGAAAACTGCCATAAATAACGCACACGGGTTATGAAACAGCTGTTGATTTGTTATGTTGACAATCATCTGCTAGACCTTAGCCTGTTTTGCGTATAGGCGTTGAGGGTTTTTGTGTATAATACGTTGTCATATCTAATCGTTCCGGAGTAAATCAGACAAGATTGACATTATCGTTTCGCTTTCCTTGTACTAAGGAAATACTCACTGCTGCAACGTTTCATTTAGTTGATCTCACCGCAACGTCATGGCCGAAAAGGCTGTCATTTGCACGTGCCACGCCATTTGAGGGCACCACTTCCTTCTCACGTTCTGGGCCAAACCAAACTACCAGAACTATTGCGTTAACAACGCACGCCAAGATGAAACACATTGCCGAAAGCACTTCGAGTTGGTGCAAGTTTTCTCGGGATTTAACTTAATAGGCTTGTTTTCGGTGGTCAGCTGGTCGCGACTCTCTCCCTCATAGCGTTCCCCTTGACGGCCAGCGGGGGGCGAACAGACGCATGTTGGTTTACTGGGGTTGGAGGGAAGAGGCAGGCCACAGCAATGCTGAACGTTTTCTGGAGCATCACCAGGCCTCATGGTCTATTGTTTTCTAAGTTAGGGGCTTACTGTCTGCTCACCACACCCAGCCCTTTGCAAAAGCCAAATGGTACATCACAACTCAACCAGGAGCGTACACTCATGCTCAGTTGAAAGAACTGAACCCGGCCATCTCGCAGTTCAGCGCTCTGAACTTGACAAAGAAAGCAATGAGCTTCAACAATTGAATGTCCACGAAAAATTCAAGCACTACAAGCAAAAAGATGTCATGCTTTGATTCGATCCAAACAATAAAATTATGGAATCTTGCACCAAACTTAACGTCGCTTTCTCAATGCGCAAAAATTCGCATTGCAAGTTTTCGTACATTTTTTTTTTTGCTGGAAATCCTCGTTGACACATTTATTCGGATGGGCAATTTCTCGCACCGCAGTGTGGTTATTGCAAAAACCCTTTTTATGGAATGATGCTCAGCGGATTTTGTTTATACACGCGGTTATTAGTGACAAATTTCTTCCTATACACAGTTCTTCGCATGTACGTTCTTTGAAAGCCCATTTCCTCGTACTGCATGTCTTCGTACACATATAATTGTGTGACATGTTGTGGACCTCCTTCTTCACAACGTGTTACGCAAACCTACATTTTGTTTTGGGCTAGAGGGCCTAGAATGTTGTTGCGGACAAACGAGCAACTCTTCATGCTTCGTACGCGAATCCTGCTACCACATGGCAAATAAAATGCAACTATAATGTAAACATACCTCTTTGGTGCTTGGCCAACTACTTAAACATAACCAATGATTGCAACCTAATTCCTCGGATAGCGAAACAGACAACGTAACACCCAATATGAGTGCTACATGTGGAAAAAATGCTACATAATATAATGCGCGTTCAGCTGTAACCCATAAATTCGCTAGTGATACCAAGCTCTCATATCGTCATTGGTTTGCCTCCGCCGAGTGTGGTAGCTGTATATCGTGTGCGACATTTCGTGCATGACAGTTAAACATCTAAATGTTGGTCCACCGCCCTATAGCAAACATGATAGCTGCACATGGACTACATCAGTTTGTACACCAATCTGCTTTGCTGACGGCCGTCGGTCTTTTACAAGTCGTAGATCACGGGATCGGTTTCGTGAACAGTCCCTGGGGAATATGCCCCTCCTAAAACTCAGCGAAGACACATGAGACGTCCCATTTCAGAGTTTAACCAAGATGGCCCATCCAGGGCCCAAACCGGGCATGGCATTTCCTTGAGCCCGAAATTCTCATTTCCTGAGCACGGAACGGATCCTCCCCTGGCCTATAAACGTCCCTTTTTGAGTTCGCGATTGCCCCTTTCTCTATCCCGACTTGAGGGCTGCGTTCTTAAGCATATGATGGACTCTTTTCAGATATGAAACGGATTCCTCCCGAGTTCGCAATGGGACTTACCTGATCGGAAATTGGCCATTTCCAGGCATAATATCAACATGTCAGTTCACTGTCGTGACGTGAGCTATCTAAGAAATGTGTCGGGTGCTCCCTGACCCCAATATGCACGGAAGGACCCAAGGTTGTGTTATGCACGGCCTGTCCATTATCCTTGTCGGTGTTTCCTTCAACTTGATTTCTTGCCATCTGCGTAACTAGGAGTAATGGCTCCTCATTTTTCAGCAATATTGTCGTGCTCACTCGACGGATTTCTCACCGACGCCAAACGGCAATCACGTGATTCCAAAAGCCAAGCTTGAATAAAAGCAAATATACCATGACTGACTCAATCATTCAGATGGAGTTCCTGTATGGTTTTTGAAGTTACGTACTCGCAGATGACGTTATATAATGCATAATGTTATGAATACCTTCCCAGAGATAGTGGCTGTAGTCACTAAAAATCAATCTCACGAAAGAAAAAAAGCTCCTTGGGAGTGATATGTCTATCGTTAAGAACCATATTTACTTGGAGCAATCATACATACCATTTGTTTATGGTGGCTGTTGGCTAGGCGGCCAACTGCATTGATCAGCAGGGTAATTACCACCGAGGCGACTCCCTGTCATGAACTGACTAACAAAGGCGACTGCAGTTGGTGGCGAAAGCATTGGGAGGACCGACACTACATGGGCTTTTACGAAACAGATGCTTTCGTCCTAACATGGGCAGCAAACATCCTTTTCAAAACAAACTTTCGCAACCAGCATTCACACGTTCACACCGTCTCACGCATGCTTGTCGCCCGGTCATATTAAAGGCAGGCCTTAAGTGTAGTCTCTATACAGAGTCTGCAGGTTATGCAGCGCAATCAGACCCGCTCAATTATGAGCAGAATCGTACAGCCATACACCACGTATACCTCAGAATTTAACCCCAGTAATTAATAGCCGCCTAGTGTAAGGCTCACAGCGGCATCACCACGCAAGCCCCCCCCCCCCCCCTCTCTCTCTCTTCACTGAATAATGCCGAAATCCCTCTTCAGCATGCCGGAATCCCCATCGGCTCAAAATACATTGTCGTTGGAATCACACATCGGCACGCCGGAATCCCTCATCCGCTCATATGTGCTAGCCCCGCCTTCTGGAGTTGCTGCAATGATTATAACAACGGCACCCTCAGTGACCGAATTTGGCTGCTAAGGGTCAGTGACTCATGGTCATATTCGCAGCGACCCTTTTGTGGCCGCATGTCAATCCACCAACGGAAAAAATCAACGAACTTTTCCGACAGCCCAACGGCCTTTTCCGAGTTCCACCGTCTGGGAGTCGCAAGGAAGCAGCTGAAAAGCGAGTCTCACGTTCTGCCAGTCGCGAATCCATCAACTGTGCCCTACACGTACTACCGATACTCTCACTAGCGGCCAGCGACGTGTAATAATGCGTTCCACCTCATCTGTGAACCGCAAAGAGATCGACCAGCAGCCGACTCCCCCATTTCTGCAGGGAGTGGGACCTTTCAACCCAGACGTATTTAACTCGTCGTGACAAAAATCATTCGATTACGGTCGTGAAAAATCACAGTCGCCCCAAGCTGTGCGCACTATCTGAACTATGCGAGATGACTAATTCGACGTATAAACATGGACCTGACTGCGGCGCATCGTGTCTGATGGAGCAAAGTTCAAGCCGCACAGTATTCATTGGTCTGGTTTCTTTCCTAGACGCTGTTTATTGAAGCGCATATAAAAATAGCAGACAAGGGTCGGCACGCCACTCAACATACATTAGCGACATATTTGTGTATTAGATATATCGATCACTGCGATGCAATGTAAGAACAAAGAGAGCGCACTACATACGGCAGATCAGAATAATGTGCAAGCACCCGGTCTCAAAAGACCTACAGACCGCGTATTCTTAGTTATCTAAGAACAGGAAAAAATGGTCGGAGATTTCAGAGAATCGCCAAAACGTCGGCGGTGCCTCCGCCGGGCTCACATTTTGCCCAGGTGTGGGTGCCGAGCGCCAAGCCGTCGGCGCGCCAGGCCGATATGGTCTCCCATCGCCGCCTCCGTGTCGATGTCCCTCCGGCAGCCGACTTATCTCACTGCTACCATGCTATCTGAACCTGCCTATGTACTCTTTGAACGTGTCCTTACTCCGACGGGGTCGATGTTTCCAAAGAGCCGCCGCCTATTGATCGTCCTGGCGCACATGTCCGGGACGAGCGCCCGGGCCAAACGTAACCAACCAAAACCGTACTCCAAGATAAAAAAACATGCACCCGCGGCAGAGAGATGCACCGCACGCACAGTTGTCTGAACATAGGGCCCTTCAGGCTTGTACTGAATTAAACGTAGGTTTAAAAAGATGGTTTTTAAGTCAGGGCAGGATTTTTCAGGTACGAGATCGACCTTTCTGCTGCTTTGATGCCCACTTCTTGCTCCGTAATAATCTCTGACTTGAAAGGACCGCTCTGTGTCTACCATGCATCCTTTCTTTAACATGAGGAGTAGCTTTCTGAGAATATCATGACCTCTTTCCAGACTAGAGAGACTTATGAAGAGCCGTCTCTGAGCTTATGATGAATTCTTTCCAGACCTGACCCTACCGTGGCTTAGACTCATCCAGCTTACTTACAGCTTACTTGTCACGTTGCCTCATATTTCCTCCTCGTCTCAAGGGGTGCAGGGAAAAGCTGTCATCCATGAGTGGGCGTCCCGGCCATGCTGGTTGGAAGTTCCCCCGAAGCTCATTTACAAACCCCGACATGGGTCTCTGCGTGGGACCATCATTGCTGACGCGACAGCCCAGAATGGCCACCCTACCAGCCACTTCTTTCCAGGCTTCCTATCTTCTTACCTTTCACCTTATTTTTGGAAGTGGGATATGCGAATGATGCCCTCGGACATGTTCTAAGACCTCGTAGCTCCAAACTGATGGCCAACGAGCTCGAGCCTAATAAAACAAACAATCTTGTCTTCTCGTTCTAGCCACCAGTCATACTGACCTCTAGCGGTCCTTGGTTGCAGTGCAGAACAAAATGCCCCTATCTAATTCCTTTTAACATTTTGTGTACTTTAACCTCCAATACCGCTCGATTCTTAGCTAGCTGGGAAGGGACTTTGTCCTGCGTTCTACGGTGTGTTACAATATTCATGAGCCAGACGCCATCTAAATGAATTGAGCACCGCGGAGACGACGGTTGCTGCGGTGGTTAAGTAGCCTGTAGGTTAATTTGATATCACCCACTTCACTGACAAACGCGCGGGCAATTCAGCTTTCAATTCAAAGTGATGTCATGTGATTTAATTCAAAAGATGATACGAGCCAACTGTCTCTGGCACGCTTCTCGTTGCATCTGAAGCAGCTTGTCGTTATCGTGGCCTCACGGGGCAACAAAGCGCCCGCTCGCCCATGAGCACGGGAGACTAATGTCAACGCCTGCCTTTCATGAAAGAAGAATGAAACGCTCTCATCGTCAAAGTTCTATTTCATTCAGGAAATGTCAATTGCGATCAAAACTGCGCGCATTACAACGCTGGGATAGGAAAATACATTTTGGTGGCTTAGACCTATTTCGACACTGCCATATGACCAGACAGCTTGTAGGCAATTTGTGGGGCACACTCCACTGCCTCCCAGATTTCTCCAAAACGATGCTTGCGGGTATGTGCATTTTCTTCTTCTAAAAATTGGCCTACGCGATCCCGCGGGTTTCAAAATTTTGATGCGGGGACGGCGCGGACTTTCTAAGTAAAAAGGGGCAGCACTTATTACCATGGAGGCATAATATCGCAACATGGAGGCTTCACGTGAAGTTGCGCAGTTTGCTGTACTATTTTGTCGTCACTGTCACCAAAATGTTTTGCCACAAGCACTTTGGCACCATACTTTGCGTGCAAATATGCATATTCGTCGCCAACCTCATCCATCAAGTCGTCACGTTTTACCACCCCCTGGCCACTGACCGTGAAACGCAGTTTGTGGACGGAAATATTTTCCCACGATAATTTGTACCGAGGAAATGTTTGTATCAAAATTTGCGTACGAAGTTTTACGGGTTTTCTTCAAGTACTTCACCTTTTTTAGAAGAAGAAAAATCTCCACCGCGAGCGTTTTACGCGCAGTGCGGCACAGGCTCAACCAGCTCGCGTTAGCAGGATTGCCCGACTTTGAAATCATACAATCCAAACGACATTTTTAGCACCAAAAGTAATGAGCAGCCAATTAACATCATTCACTACGTCGTTTCGACCACTGCTACCCACAACGCTCGCATGATTGCCTATTATTTTCAAGAAATAACCATCTGATAATATAATAATTTCGGCCACAAACAGGTCATATGATTTTTAACACGCGGACAGCCGACGACTTATAGCATGTACTAAAAGGGCAACATAAGCACCAAATTACGTACATTCGAGCAATCAAGAAAAGTATCCCAGTTCTTCACATTCGTGTCTCGAATTGATGTTTCCAAACAGACAGCACAGAGAAAAACCCAACAATGTCGGCGGAACTGAAGCATTTCCAGCAGTCTTAAAAAACGGACCAAGCCACGGGAACCAAATACCGAAGCCAAGCCAACGTTTCCGGTGCGGTACATTGACGTCTATTAGCGTAGTGCATCTCATACACGAGTCCGGATAATGTGATTCACACTTATTAGGACCAAACACGTCGTGACGACATTGTCGCTTAAACTACAACACTTGGGTTCAATTAATATGACTACTCCGTTGCCGTGACATGCCGCAATCATGTGCAGAGGGACTGTCGTAGTACCCTCTTAAAGTAGTGCACCTCCTGTACAGTTCCAACGAGCAAGGTTTGAAATCGCTCTGACATCTAGAGACATACTCTGCCGAGATAATATGCCAACAGCCACCCTAAGGAAACGGATCAAGCCTCGGGAAACGAAGACTGAAGCAAGGCCAGCGTTTTCGGTACGGTACATATACGTCTGTTAGCGTAGTGCACCTCACACACGAGTCCGGATAATGCAATTCACACCTTTAGAACTGAACACGTCGTGCTGACAATGTCGATGGAACTGCAAGACTTCGGTCCGATGAATAAGACTCATGCATTGCCGTGAGATGCTGCAATCATGTCGTGCAGAGGGACTGTCGTAGCACCCTCTTAAAGTAGTGCACCTCTTGCACAATTCCAACGAACAAGGCTTGAAATCGCCCTGACATCAAGAGACATACTCTGCCGAGATATTATGCCAACAGCCACCCTAAGGAAACGGATCACGCCCCGGGAAACGAGGACTGAAGCAAGGCCAGCGTTTTCGGTACGGTACATATACGTCTGTGAGCGTAGTGCACCTTATACACGAGTTCGGATCATGCAATTCACACTTATTAGGACCAAACACATCTTGCTGACGATGTCGGTGGATATGCCAGACCACGGTCCGATGAATAAGACTCATGCATTGCCGTCAGATGTTGCCATCATTGGCGGACGGACTGCAGTAGCACCCTCTTCAAGTAGTACACCTCTGGTATAATTCCAATTGGCGAGACCTAGAAACCACTCTGACATCCAAAGACGTACTCTGCCGAGATAATATGCCAACAGCCACGCTAAGCAAACGAACCAAGCCCCGGGAAACGAAGACTGAAGCAAGGCCAGCGTTTTCGGTACGGTACATATACGTCTGTTAGCGTAATGCACCTCACACACGAGTCCGGATCATGCGATTCACACTTATTAGGACTAAACACATCTTGCTGACGATGGTATAAGGTACGCTGCGCTTATAAATATATATGTACTGTACCGAAAACGTTGGCCTCGCTTCGGTCTTCGGTTTCCGGGGCTTGGTCCGTTCCCTTAGAATTGCTGTTGACACGTTATTTCGGTAGTGTGTCTTTGGATGACAAAGCGGTTTTTAGGTCTCGCCAACGAATTGTGCAAGAGGCGCACTACTTTAAGAAGATGCTACTACAGTCTGTCCGCACATGATGGTGACATCCCACGACAGTGCATGAGTCTTATTCATTGAATCAAACCATTGCAGCTCAACCGACATTGTCGGCACAATGTGTTTATTTCTACTTAGTGTGAATCGCGTTGTAAGGGCTCTTGTTTCAGGTGCACCGCACGACTAAACGTATATATACCGTACCTAAACCGTTGCCTTTGTTTCGGTCCTCGGTTCCCGGGGCTTGGCTTCGTTCCTCAGGGTTCGTGTCGGGATGTTATCTCGGCGGGGTGTGTCTTTGCCTTTCAGAGTGGTTTTTAGGTCTCGCCAATCGGAATTATACAAGAGGTGTACTACTTTAAGAGGGTGCTACTACAGCCTGTCCGCACATGATGGCAGCATCTCACGGCAATGCATCAGTCTTATTCATCGGACCGAAGTCTCGCAGTTCCACCGTCATTGTCAGCACGATGTGTTTAATTTCCATAAGTGTGAATTGCCTGATCCGGACTCGTGCATGAGGCGCACTGCGCTAACAGACGCATATGTGCCGTACCGAAAACGCTGGCCTAGCTTCAGTCTTCGGTTCCAAGGCTTGGTCCGTATCCTTAGGATTTTTATTGGCATATTATCTCGGTAGAGTATGTCTTTGGATGTCAGAGCGGTTTTTAGGTCCCGCCAATTGGAATTATACCAGAGGTGTACTACTTGAAGAGGGTGCTACTGCAGTCCGTCCGCCAATGATGGCAACATCTGACGGCAATGCATGAGTCTTATTCATCGGACCGTGGTCTGGCATATCCACCGACATCGTCAGCAAGATGTGTTTGGTCCTAACAAGTGTGAATCGCATGATCCGGACTCGTGTGTAAGGTGCACTACGCTAATAGACGTATATGTACCGTACCGAAAACGCTGGCCTTGCTTCAGTCTTCGTTTCCTGGGGCTTGATCCGTTTCCTTAGGGTGGCTGTTGGCATAATATCTCGGCAGAGCATGTCTCTGGATGTCAGAGCGATTTCAAGCCTTGCTCGTTGGAATTGTACAAGAGGTGCACTACTTTAAGAGGGTGCTACGACAGTCCCTCTGCACGACATGATTGCAGCATCTCACGGCAACGCATGAGTCTTATTCATCGGACCGAAGTCTTGCAGTTCCATGGACATTGTCAGCACGACGTGTTTAGTTCTAAGGGTGTGAATCGCATTATCCGGACTCGTGTGTGAGGTGCACTACGCTAACAGACGTATATGTACCGTACCGAAAACGCTGGCCTTGCTTCAGTCTTCGTTTCCCGAGGCTTGATCCGTTTCCTTAGGGTGGCTGTTGGCATATTATCTCGGCAGAGTATGTCTCTGGATGTCAGAGCGATTTCAAGCATTGCTCGTTGGAATTGTACAAGAGGTGCACTACTTTAAGAGGGTACTACGATAGTCCCTCTGCACGGCATGATGGCGGCATGTCACGGCAAACGGAGTAGTCATATTAATTGAATCCAAGTGTTGTAGTTTAAGCGACAATGTCGTCACGATGTGTTTGGTCCTAAGAAGTGTGAATCACATTATCCGGACTCGTGTATGAGATGCACTGCGCTAATAGACGTCAATGTACCGCGCCGAAAACGTTGGCTTGGCTTCGGTGTTTGGTTCCCGTGGCTTGGTCCGTTTTTTTAAGACTGCTGGAAATGCTTCAGTTCCGCCGACATTGTTGGGTTTTTCTCTGTGCTGTCTGTTTGGAAATATCAATTCGAGACACGAATGTGAAGAACTGGGATACTTTTCTTGATTGCTCGAATGTACGTAATTTGGTACTTATGTTGCCCTTTTAGTACATGCTATAAGTCGTCGGCTGTCTGCGTGTTAAAAATCATATGACCTGCTTGTGGCCGAAATTATTATATTATCAGATGGTTATTTCTTGAAGATGACAGGCGATCATGCGAGCATTATGAGTAGCAGTGGTCGAAACGACGTAGTGTATAATGTTAATTGCCTGCTCTTTATTTTTGGTGCTAAAGATGTCGTTTGGATTGTGTGATTTCAAAGTCGGGCAATCCTGCTAACGCGAGCTGGTTGAGCCCGTGCCGCACTGCGCGTAAAACGCTCGCGGTGGAGATTTTTCTTCTTCTAAAAAAGGTGAAGTACTTGAAGAATACCGTTTTACGTATGAAGGACTGCGATCAGATCTGCGCACGTAAATTCGAGAACAAAGATATGCGCAGCAAGCAAATGAGACACTTGGCTTTGTCCTGTTACTGAAACATAAATCAAATGGCCAAAGTTGGAGGACAAGCGTTTGCGGTCACCCCTCCCCCCCAGATTGACCAACCTTGGGCAGAAACCACCCGGACTGGCTTCTCGAAACCACGCCCCGAAGCTAAAACAAATAACCGTGCCACAAATACAACATGTCCTGCCATACATGCCACCTTGTCAGGTACGCCATACCTGACCGTATGTCTCGTGAGAAGACGCGTCCTACCCCACACGTGCACACACGCGCGCCTCCCGCCTGCAATGCCACAGTCGCCGGGCGACGCGCGGTAGAGCCCGCCAAGGTCGGGCCGTCTGCCAGCGAGGGAGACCAAAGCCAGAGCCGCCCGCAGCCGGAGGGAGGTTATCGACCGTCAGCTGAGCGGTCGGTGGGGCGGCCGATGAATGTCATGACGGTTCGCGGCGCCACCGGCGCTGCAAGCGAGGCGGACGGCGGATGGCGCTGCAAGCGAGGCGGACGCAACGGCGCTGCCATGGTGACGGGGCGAGACACTGGCAGCCATTCAGCGCAGAGGGACGGTGCGTCGCGCTAGAATGACACAGTGCATGCCAACATCCTAGAAGGACGGTAGGACCACGAGCATAGACGAAGAAAGCCTCCAAAGTGCACCGACCAAATAAACTGGATAAACTATATCACATAAGCTAGATTGGCTCTGTGCATCCCCGTTGAGATACTCCTGCCTCCCGCCGGCTGAAAGGCATCAACATTGAACATCATCGTTAGCTAGGCGATATCTGTTTCATATCAGCGTTTATAGGATTGGGCATGCTGTGGCGGCAAACTTGACGGCATGCGTGGGAGATATTGATGTCGCGTTCAGGCTACGCCATGCAATGACGTAATCATGCACAATGACTAAGCATTGTCCGACTGTCTGGAAAGTTCTCGGGCCCAGCCCCGACGTTCAGCGGTTTGGACGATCACTATGACTCAGCACTCCCTGGCGGATGGGAGGTGAAGCGAACGATCACTGCCATCGGGCATGAAGCCATTAACCGTTCGTTCACGTCTCTCCGTCACCATCCAGACAAGTGTCTGGTTCTCGATGTTGGTTCATGGTATCCAGTGGCTATTTCGTAAAAAAGGCTACATTCTTGTTCCTAGTTCGCAGCATTACCTGCGAACAAAAATTCTTAGTTCTTTGATTACATTGCTTATGTTTGTAACGCCGAACACGAGTGTCGATTAACATTGTTTAGTGAGAGCCCTGCCCCCTTGATGTCGAGCTGGGCCTCCAATGTTGGCTCCCATTTTTTTAAACTTAAATATTACAAAAGCACAGAAAAAATTCGCCACCACTCAAAGACTATCTTTGATCTCATTATATGCTTATTCTATGTACTTATTCTTTGATCCTTCCTCGCAGTTCAGTCGCCGTTGAGGTTGCAGCGAGGTGACTTGACCCGCAATCTCCAAATCGTTGCTCAAATGAGCGATCACTGAAGTCACTGGGGAAAAATCATTTCACATTCGACGGTTTTTATGTTGTTAAACGTAAGCCAAGCCATCTTTTCTCTCCGCATCCCAAACGTGATAGTAATGCCATTGATTCACCAGCCTAGTGAAGACTTGTGTGCCAAGTAACATTGTGGCTTCTACCTATGGTGGCTACGAACCTATCATTGTTTTACTTTAAGCTGATACCAGAACTGCTTTGTTTTGAGGTCTCATGAGAAACTAAATTGGGTAACATGCTTTTGTTTTGCGCGCCACCGCTAGTTTAGATCATGAGTCCAGTGCAGCCACAACATGAAAAGCAATAAGAAAAACTTAATTTCTACTGGAACGGATTTTAAGCTGATTGAATGCCGAACATGATCTATTGCTAGTGCTCCGAATCCGCCATCCCAGTATTGTTGTTTTTTCAACGGATCTACTACGCCTCGGTCCCCTATCCAACTAGCACGACAAGAAACCGACGGCCAAATAGCCCTGTTTGACGAGCATATACGAACGCAGTCATCGTAAAACATCTAGAACTGTGCCACCTCCTAGTGTGCCTCAAACTATTGGTTTTTAGCTTACCCGATAGAGAGATGCCGTAGACATATTTACCCTCCTGTGCCGACCAGTGACGTCATGCGGTACGGTACTGCCCGATTAACCCACTGAGCATGGACATAATCAGCGTATCCTTTTAGCATACAAGCTTCGCTGTGTCAGCACGCCACTTGTAACAGGCGTGACAAAGACAGAACATTATTATCCGGCCGGCAACCTCGAGGATGTCATGTTGCTCGGCAGTAGTTGCGCGGTGGTCGTGGAAGACTCTTGTGATACCTGCGGCTTTTTGTTTCGACCTATGGATATGAATATTCATGGATGTTCGACCTATGGATACAATCCTCCCAGTGTTTGGCTCACTTGCTTGAATCATCGCATTTGTGATGCTTCACAAATAATGTTGTTGATGGAACGGAGGCCTGATGGAAGACCATTTGATTTATGAGAAATCCACACGTGGATCCCATAGCGATGGGACAGGTTTCAGAGGCGACCGCTTATTGAAATCCACTGGACCCTTTCTGAGAGCTAAGGTTGGCGCAGTTGCTAAGTAATTAAACCATTTCCCTTTTATTTATCGGTGTCAGCGGTCAAATACGATGAAAGGGAAACGCGCGGAGAAACATGTTTAGCGGACGACAGAGATGCGTTATGATGATTCAGAGTGCACCACCGTTGCAAGCCGGATAAGCGATACAAGACATGCATTTGCCTTGCAGGCTGTCACAATAACACAGGACTGCTATCGCAAGATTTGTGATCCACTCACTTTTTTTTAGTCGGCGCAGGACTGGCTCAGATTTTGAGATCTGATTTAGCTCATCACTCGGTAGCATCATCACATCACATCACATCACTAGCATCACTCATCCCCAGTCCGCTTTTTTATTCGACTCGGGTCAGACTCACTGCTTGCATTGAATTATTTGACTCATCACTACGCATCTTGAAAAATGGAAGATTCCGATCAGGTCTGGCTTATATTATATATATATATATATATATATATATATATATATATATATATGCGCGCGCGCGTGTGTGTGTGTGTGTGTGTGTGTGTGTGTGTGCATGCATGCATATGTGTCATGGTATCAAAAATATATACGAACAACCTGGAAGCAAGTGCATAGTTTGAACCTACCAACTGCAGTGCAGCAAACAATACCTGTCCTGCAACCTGCCCCCAACCAGCTCTCATAAGTCTTAGCTCCAGGCTAGCGTATTCTACCTGGCACTTGCGACCCAAACCCATTGGCTGTATAGCGTGGAATAGACTGTACTGAACCGACAGTTCGTAGTATGTACCTGCTAAGTGTCAGCCGAGTGCATGCACACATACGTAATCACATCGCTACTTGCCATCACGTCGGCGATGGCATGTCAATAACTGAACATCGGATCGCAGTTCTTGCAGTAGCGATTAGCTAGCACACGTTACAAACATTATGCAGTTTCCTATTTATCTGAACTTAATGAGCATTACAAATTAAGATTGCATCTGTCACAAACAAGCACGAGAAAAATCCACTTTGCTTGACCCAAGTCTTACAGTCAGCAAGGAACTGAACTGAAATGACCTGAACTCTGAACAGCTGAACTAGAGATAGGATGAAGTAGGTGTCGACTGTCGTTTCAATCAGGGTACCCTTGGCCCATCTAATCAGGTCGCATTATTATGGGTTAGGAATCAAAGCAGGTTTCCGTGCTGTGTAGAGAATAGTGTTGTGCGCCACTTAACCAACATTCCGAGACTTCTTAATGTGGAGGCAAAATTCTTTAAATTGCGGGTTGCATAGAAATAGTTACCGATGGAAGAGGTCACGGCGTTTACGTTTACGGCGTTTCAAGTAGTAGCGAACGAGGTGTCAGGTATGGATGAGTTGTTCGTTGTGAAGTTTAATATTGAAAAAGATGTCAATCCCTTAGATTTTATAGGCAGTAGAAAATCTTCACCGGTCCAGGCGTAGGATATAAAAATGTTGTATGCCTGCACCACGTAATATCCTCTCATTCCTGTCTGAGATTCAGCAAGCTTTGGTTAACACCCGATAGGATGGGGGGGGGGGTCAAATTGACCCCCCGAATATTTTTCCAGAATGGTTTCTGAACGGCGCGGCGTAGCCGCGCTTAATTTTGCATGGCTATAGACAATAGAATAGCGGATTGCTTAGTGTCAATAATTTAGATGTACCTTGTTAGGTCGCTGGCCTATGGCAGGTCAAAGTCAGGCCATGTTTTCAACGAAGACAATTTCTAGGGAATCGTTCAATCTAACGCAACAACGGAGTGTTAGACGAAGCCATGCATCTCTGAGATGCTCTCTCAGGCCCCACAACAATTGAATGAGCAAATTACATTGACCTAAGGTTAGGTATGAAGGTCAGACCAAGGTCAAAACCAGCCTGTTTTATTACCCTTGGGCTTGCTGTACGGGATAGTTTCTAGTGCCCATTTAAAATTCATTGCTAGCAGGAACCGCATTATTTTTGAAATTTGAACACCGCATTTTTCATGAACTTCTTACAGGTCAAAAAGATCACTGACCATAAATGACCCAGGTCAAATTGAAGTGCAAAACTCAGAGCGGTCTTGTATGATTTTGGTCACTATTACCTTCAAAAGGTCAGACACGGTCACTGATCTTAAATTAGCATAAGACCTTTTACCTAGAAACAGTCATCTAGGTTTTGGGCACACCTTGGAGACCATACTGGAATTTGACCTTTTTGACCCAAAGGTCGTGACCTAGGAACCGCAAACTTTGATCTAAGTGAGTTCACGTACAGGTCAACATACTCTGTGAGTTTAGTGTTTCTAGCTTTTTTAGTTCCAGAGATCTCAGGGGAGGAGTAAATAGACCCTCCCACCCGAGCGAAGGATATCCAGCCGGCCGGCCGGGCGCTTGTTAAGGATCGGCTAAGTTGTGTTTGCTGCGTGGAAATAACGATAGCAACTTTGTGCTGACTTGCAAAAAAAGCTTCATAACTAAGGCTGCACGCTGTTTTTTTTAACACCCTGAAATGTTCTGTTGATTTGACCGGAGTGCGCTGTGTTTCCTCATGTTACCACTTGCATTCAAATCATGTGACTCACTGACGCAACATAGCTTGACTCATGGTTTCAGCTCACGAAATTTACGAAGAATGTAATTCAGCTCCTAGTGAGCCGACTCAGCTCACGGCTCATCCAGAACGATTGACTCATGAGCCAATTCATGATTCAGCTCGAGTCAAACATAAGACCGGTGATTGCGAGTCTTCTTAGGAGTTGACGAATGTTGTGTCCCGATGGTGCGTTGCGGGTGCTCTGACCCGCTGGAGTGTACCTGGCGATGATTAACGCGTGGCCTATAACCTCTACACCTCACGATCGTTCCTTTCAATTCGGCAAAGCCTTGCGAATTTGCGTCGTTTCTAAGAACATAGCCTTCGCCACAGCTGGCATATCGCAATATGCACCGCAGCATTGACCATTGCATTCCCCGCCCCCAGCAAAACGGCGGTGTCAAATGTGGGGTGGGTACGGTCGGAGCCGTCAGCCACATCTCAGATCCCGTAATTCTACTTTGAGCACTACGATACCGTATGGAAATAAACGAGACATAAATCGCGTTTAGATCCGAACTTTCTCAGAGGGTTCATCGTCACTGCGAGCAAATCAGTCCAAGGCTTGCTTGCTTGCCAAACCTTAAATGCCAAACTTGCTTCTCAAACCTCTTAACGCATCGTATCCTTATACGCCCTGGTTGGCGTTTTCTACCTCCCACGAGCAAGCCTAGATTTCATCGCAGGCCTCAGAAAATTGTCGCCTTAGACAACTGTCGCCTGGTTGCCGAGAACCAGATAATGAGGTAACAAGTTGATGACACCGCGCTGTTTCTGTTCATAGCGGAGGAGGTGAGACATTCACCACCAGCAATTTCTTACTTTGGTACCTGTACGGCCGGCGGAGGGAAGAGTACGCTGACTTCAGGGTTCGAATACTGCCGTACTGGGGAAATGCTGTGAGGCGTTAGCTGACATTGTGACGTCACTGAAAGTGGTTTTGCATCGATCGGGGTTCTTTTGGGCCGACTGAAGGCCATAAGGCGTTTGCTGCCGATATGATGTCACTGGTTTTCGACTGGGTAATGACGTCACTGGTCGTGAGATTTTAGGGCTCTTTCGGGTCAAATGAATGCCGTAGAGCATCACCTGACGATATGCCGTCACTGGTATTCGATTAAACATCAGGCGCAACAGGCCTCATTCTATCTTTACCTTTCATACCTGTCTGTTGCAAGCATTTTTGTGCCGAATAAAGGTTTGACCGAATCACCTGAATGTGTGGTGTCACTAATTATCACTTGATACGAGTGCACTTAGGCCCCATGGCCACGGTGTACCATGTTCCGTGAAGTATCATCGGATAACGTGACGTCACTGATATTCGACTAAATATTGGTCGCAGTAGGCCATGCTTCATTCTTGCCTTCGTACCTGTCTACTGCAAGCATTGGCGTGCTGAATGAAAGCTACCAAATCGCCTGTCTTTTGGGCCCATTGAAGACCACATGGTATCAGCTAACGACGTCACTGCTATACGACTGATTGTGTGACGCCAATGGTCGTGGGTTTTGACGGACTCTTTTGGACCGGCCGAATGCCGTAAGGCATCAGCTGACGATATGACGTCACTGATATTTGGCTGAACGTCAGGCAGCAGGCCATGCTTCATCTATACCTTTCGTACCTGTCTGCTGCAAGTATTGGCGTGCTGAAGGGAGGCTCTGACGAATGACCTATGTATGTGTGACGTCACTGGTCATGAGTTTTTATGGATTTTGGGGGCCAACTGAAGGCCACAAAGCATAAGCTAACGATGTGACGTCACTGGCATTCGACTGTATGTGATGTCACTGGTCATGAGATTGGACGGCCTCTTTTTGGCCGACGAAAGGTCATACGGCATTAACTGACGATGTGATGTCACTGGTGTTCGAATAAACTTCAGGCGCGACAGGCCATGCTCCACCTTTACCTTTGGAACCTGTCCATTGCAAGGATTGACATGGTGAAGGAAGGCTCTGCCGAATTACCTCAGTGTGTAACGCCACTGACCATGATTTTTTGTACACTGTTTTGAACCCACTATAGGCCATACCACATCAGCTGACCATATGACGTCACTGGTTTTCGACTAGACATTATGCGTAACAGGCCATGTTCTATCTTTACCTTTCGTACCTGTCTACTGCAAGCATTCGCGTGCCATGTCAAGGCGATGCTGAACCATCTGAGTGTGGGACGTCACCGGTCATGAGTTCATACAGGTGCACTTGGGCCGACCAATGTGACAAAACATCATATCCTGTGAAGAATCGCGGGATGATATGACGTCACTGGTATTCCACTCAACATCAAGCGCAATGTTCCATGTAACATATTTACCTTTCGTACCTGTCTTTTACAAGCATTGACGTGCTGAATGAAGACTCTGTCGAACCTCCTGAGTGTGTAACGTCACTGGTGAAGGGTTGTTATGGGTTTTTCAACCCGCTATATGGTATAATGCATCAGCTGACGATATGACCTCACTGGTGTTCGACTTAACATTAGGCGCAACAGGTCATGTCCATCGTTGCCTTTCGCGCCTGCTAAAAAATTGGTGAGCTGAATGATGGCTCTGCTGAATCACCTGAGTGTGTGGTCATAAGTTTTACGGGCTATTTTTGGCTGAGTGAAAGCCAACAGGCATCAGCTAACGGTATGTCTTCACTGGTAATCCACTGAATGTGTGACGTCACTGGTCATGAGCTTTTACGGGCCTTTTTGGGCCGACCTAAGGCCATTAGGCGTCAGATAGCGATATGACGTCACTGGTATTCCATTAAGCATCATGTGCAATAAGTCATGTTTCATCTTTACCTTTCGCACCTATCTACTGCAAGTATTCGCGCGCCACATAAAGGCTCTGCCCAATGACCTGAGCGTGTGATGCAACTGGTCATGAGTTTACACGGGCTTACTCGGGCTGATTGAAGAACATCAAGCATCATCTGACGATGTGACGTCACTGGTATTCAACTAAACACCAGGCGCGGCAGGCCATGTTCGTCTTTACCTTTCGTACCTGTCTATTGTAAGCATTGGCGTGCTGAAGGAAGACTTTGTGAAGTCTCTTGAGGGTGTAACGTCACTGTTCATGAGTTTTTACGGGCTGTTTTGAGCCTCCCATAGGGTAAAAGGCATCCGCCGACGATATGACGTCACTGGTATTTGACTTAACCTCATGCGCAACAGGCCATGTCCCATCTTTACTTTTCGTACCTGGCTACTGCAAGCATTCACGTGCTATATGAAGTCTTTGCCGATTCACCTGAGTATTCACCCACACTCACGAAACTCGACAGAACCTTCATTCAGCACGTCAATACTTGCAATAGACAGGTACGAAAGGTAAAAATAGAACATGGCCTGTTGCGCCTGATGTTAAGTCGGACACCAGTGACTTCATATCGTCAGCTGATGCCTTATGCCGTATAGGGACTTGAAATGAGCCCGTAAAAACTCTTGAATAGTGACGTTACACACTCAGGAGACTCGACAGAGTCTTCATTCAGCACGCCAATACTTGTAATAGACAGGTACGAAAGGTAAAAATGGAACATGGCCTGTTGCGCTTGATGTGAAGTCGAATACCAGTGACGTCGTATCATCCTGTGATGCCTCACGGGATATGATGTATTTTTGGCATTGGGCGGCCCAAGAGAATCCGCACAGACTCATGACCAGTGACGTCACATACTGTGATGATTCGGCATCGCCTTGATATAGCACGCGAATGCTTGCAGTACCCAGGTACGAAAGGTACAGATGGAATATGGCCTGTCGCGCCTGAGGTTAAGTCGAATACCAGTGACGCCATATCGTCAGCTGATGTCTTAAACCCTATTGGGGTTCCAAAGAGCCAGAAAAAACTCATGACCGGTGAGGTTACACACCCACGAGATTCCAGAGCTCTCCTTCAGCACGCCAATGCTGGCAATAGACAGATACGAAAGGTAAAGATGGAACATGGCCTGTCGCGCCTGGAGTTTAGTCGAATACCAGCGACGTCATATCGTCACCTGATGCTTTATGTCCTTCAGTCAGCCCGAGTAAACCCGCGTAAACTCATAACTAGTCACGCCACACGCTCAGGTAATCCGGCAGAGCCTCTATTTGTCGCGCGAATACTTGCAGTCGATATGTGCGAAAGGTACAGACGAAGCATGGCTTATTACATCTGATGTTTAGTTGAATACTATTGACGTCATATTGCTATCTGATGCCTATTGGCGTAAAGTCGGTCCAAAAAGGCCCGTAAAAAACTCGTGGCCAGTGACGTCACACACTCAGTGAACCACCAGTGACGACATATCGTTAGTTGATGCTTTATGGCTTTCACTCAGCCAAAAATAACCTGTAAAAACCCAAGACGTCGTACACTCAGGTGATTCGACAGAGCCATCATTCAGCTCGCCAATACTTTTACAGGTACGAAAGACAAAGATGGAGCATGACCTGTTGCGCCTGATGTTAAGTCGAACGCCGGTGATGTCATATCGTTGACAGGTACCAAAGGTAAACATGGAGCGTGACCTGCTGCGCTTGATGTTAAGCCGAATACCAGTGATGTGATATATTCCCGTGATACTCCACGGATAGGATGCTTTGTGGTCCTGGGCGGCCCAAGTAAACCAGTATAAACTCATGACCAGTGACGTCACGCACTGAGATGGTTCAGCATCGCCTTGGTGTAGCACTCGAATGCTTGCAGTACACAGGTACGAAAAGTAAAGATAGAGCATGGCCTGCTGCGCATGATATTTAGTCGAAACTCAGTGACATCATATCGTCAGCTGATGTTTTGTGGCCTGTTGTGGGTTCAAAAGAGTGTACAAATTAATGGTCAGTGACGTTACACACTCAGGTAATTCGACAGAGCCTTCCTTCAGCACGGCAATGCTTGCAATGGACAGGTACCAAAGGTAAAGGTGGAACACGGCCTGTCGCGCCTGAAGTTTATTCGAATACCAGTGACGTCACATCGTCAATTAATGCCGTATGACCTTTCGTCGGCCCAAAAGAGGCTGTAAAACCTCATGACCAGTGACATCACTCACAGTCGAATGCCAGTGACGTCACATCGTTACCTGATGCTTTATGGTCTTCAGTTGGCCGAAAAAATCCGCCCATGCTTGCAGTGGACATGTACGAAAGGTATAGATGGAGCATGGCCGTTGCCCGATGTCCAGCCGAATACCAGTGACGTCATATCGCCAGCTGATGTCTTACGGCATTTCGTCGGTCCTAAAGGGCCCGTGAAAACCCTCGACCATTGACGTCTTACAACCAGTCGTATAGCAGTAACGTCGTTAACTGACACCTTGTGGCCTTCAGTTGGCCCAAAAACACCGGTAAAACTCATGACCAGTGACGTCACACACTCAGGTGGTTCGGCAGCTTACATCCAGCACGCCAATGCTTGCAATAGACGGGTAAAAAGGTAAGAATGAAGCACGACCCGCTGCGCCCAGTATTTATTCGAATACCAGTGACGTCACGCTATCCGGTGATACTTCGCGGACCATAACACAGCGTGGCCGTGGGGCCTAAGTGCACTCGTATGAAGTGATGATTAGTGACGTCACACATTGACGTGATTCGGTCAAACCTTTATGCGGCAAGCAAATGCTTGCAGCAGACAGGTACGAAAAGTAAAGATGGAACGAGGCCGGTCGCGCCTGATGTTTAATCGAATACCAGTGACGACACATCGCCGGCTGATGCCTTACGGCATTCAGTCGACCCAAAAGAGCCTGAAAAACTCACGGTCAGTGACGTCACGTACCCAGCCGAATACCAGTGACATATCACTAGCAAAAGCGTTATGGCCTTCAGTCGGCCCAAAAGAACCCGATCCCGATCGATGCAAAACCATTTTCAGTGACGTCACAATGGCAGCTGATGCCTCACAGCATTTTCCCAGGACGGCAGTACTCGGAACCCTGCAGGCAGCGCAGCTCTTCCCTCCGCAGGCCGTACAGGTACCTAAGTAAAAATTACATCACCACGTCGCAACCAACGATCTTCTTTTGCTTTGTGGCGGTGCTAAGAACCCGTGCGTGGGATATCCAGCGCAACACTGGTTTCCTTGGCTGTCATTCGGCCATCCTTGTTTAGCATGGCAGACTCCTGCTCCGATTACAGCTGGAAGAGAGGCGATGATAAGAAGGCCGGATTTAGGCTCACCATAGGTCACCGGTGACCATAGGCGGCGCCTCCTGGGGAGGGGGAGGGGAAGTCCTAGACGTCCTCTATCGTCACATAAAAGGGGACAGTGCTCCCTATCCTGAAATCTTCCTGCAGGAGAAGGATGCATTCTTGGCACATATTTTTTTCACTCTGGCCCATATCCCAAACCTTTATCATAATGAAATTTCTATACCTTTGTATGATTACATTGCTACAAATACTTACATTGTACTACTAGGACTCCATAACACCGCTTGGAGATTTTTACCCTTATTTGGCCGAGCATATTAAATGTCTTTCTCTTCCGTGTCTAGAGTTAAAAGCCAAATGCGGGGGGGGGGGGGGGTTGATTGGAGCATGATTTGCCTGCAACATATATATATATACATATATATATATATATATATATATATATATATATATATATATATATATATATATATTCAGTTGGCCCAAAAACACCGGTAAAACTCATGACCAGTGACGTCACACACTCAGGTGGTTCGGCAGCTTACATCCAGCTATCATCGGATAATATATATATATATATATATATATATATATATATATATATATACATCTCTCTCTCTCTCTCTCTCTCTCTCTCTCTCTCTCTCTCTCTCTCTCTCTCTCTCTCTCTCTCTCTCTCTCTCTCTCTCTCTCTCTCTCTCTCTCTCTCTCTCAAGACATTTTTGAAGGGAAAGGTGAAAAGTGATTTTGAATTACGTCATACGTACTGCACGCAAAACCCTCCATTCCCCAGGTACGGTTGCAGTTTTCTTACGTTCTCGTCAACGCCATCCCGCATCATCACAACTTCCACCGTCATGTTTTTGCGGTAGCTTTAGAACGCAACGCGATGCGGCCCTGCAATTTGGCGCATCTTTCCCGTTCAATACGAGTTTCAAAACCTTTCGTATAAGGGCGTCTTAAGAATTGAAACCCTTATAGCTTGTTTAGGCGCATAGAGATTAGCCAAATATTGCACAAGCGTCCCAGCGGGTGTAGACATGTGCATTTATCATCGGATAATTTTCAGGCATTTTTGGTCTCATCACTTGTAGCAAAACGACTTTCAGCGAGTATTGCGGTAATGGCTGGCCGGGCTGGCATGAGCCAACTTTAAAATATTGCCTTTGAATGTCTAGACCCTTTCACTCTGGATCATTGTCAATTCAACACATTTAGAATACGCTTTATGTCTTCTAATTTCCCACACGCTCATGACAAATTTAAGCACCTGGATAGTGTAGTTAAAAAACTAGTGCGTTCTGAGTAAAATGAAATGTAATAAGAAATATTTTTCTAAAATCAGCTAGCTCGACCTATCGTACACCAATGACCTGAACAATAATGTCGTCTAAAATTGCCGGTAATGTGCACAATATTGCAAGATATTCTAGGACATAGACAATGTTGTTGCCGACGGAAGCAACACGCCCTGAGGTAAAAGGTTTACACTAGGTACCGAGTGATGTCGCAGAAATCTGGCCAATTTCGCATAATTTCGATGGAAATTTTACATCTGGCTACAGTGAAAAAGGTGTTAACGCGCCTGAGGAAATGGTGTTCAGAATTTCGCGGGCGTTGTGTCGTTTCATTTTCGTGGTACCCTGTAAAGCCTTGAGGAGGCACAAACCTTTCCCCCACCATTTAGGCTTATTTTTTTAACCAGTACCACCCACAGATACATACATTCTGTGCACTTTTTTAATAATTTAATTCGAACCTTTTTGATCAATGGATTTTGGGAACGTAGTCATGATGATGATTTTAAGTGCGTCGACGGCAACTGGCCCTGCAGCACCCAGAACTATCGTATCACGAGGCAAAGTAGCAATTCAAACATTTTTTTTTTAAACGCAAACGCCGTCAGCCTAAACGACTGTGAAAGTTTGCATGGTGCAGGTGATTAAGCGTCGCTGCGAAGCGTACCGCAGATCTAAATTTAAGAGGCTTTCCAGTTCAAATAGCTCAAGAGCCGTTACCTAAAATGCCCGGCAATTTAAGATCTGAGGCATTCCGTCCAAAGGACGGCACTCGCGTTCCACCTGGGTCACGACAGGCAACACGTGGTGCAGAACTAGTAGGCCACAGCATCGGGACAGACGGGGCTACCATCAGCAAAGATGAGGTACCGGTGTGTGACATAAGTGGGCCCTATGTGCAGGCGGCAAAGAACGACTTTCTCTCTTCTGTCTTTGCGGAAACATGACTGCCAAAGCTCGACCCGAGGCTTGATGACTTTGAGCTTATTGATGAGCTAATCCCAGCGGTTCTACCATCGCTCCTGATAAGTGACGAAAAGGCTGGTTCATCTCCTTTGCAGGTAACGGTGTCCACGAGTATGGTCGTCCCTCGCGTAGCACGCTTGGCTGCTGCATCGGCAAGGCCATTTCCACAGATCCCATGTGACTAGGGATCCAGTCCAAAACACCGTTTTTCCCGCTCGATCCAGTGAGGTTAGAAGCGAGAGAATATCTTGAGCAAGCAGGTCTGTGTAAGTTATCATATATCATTCAAAGGAAGCCATATGCCCCAAGGCTTTACTTTTATGTCGCTAGTTCCCTGTGCTTTCGCATGTTTATCGGTGATATATGAACTCTCGTTGAAGTGAGCTCCGAAGGAGGAATCTGCGTGGGCCAGGCCTAATAACACGCCACTATTGTCTAGAAGGTCTTGAATGCGCACGCAGAACGGTAAAGTTAGTCGTGAACGACGCTGTTGAAAAAGCCGTAACATGCTACGCCGAAAGGGAAGCCATCAAAACGTCCAAGATCGCAGCGTCCAGCGTTCATATCATCCAAGATCGCAACATCAAGCTTTCATAACATCCCACATGCATCCAATTCCGTGCCAATTGGGGCGTTCATAGGATCCAAGCGCGCAACACCCAAAGTCGTAACATCCAGCGTTCATAGCTTCCAGCGATCACGGCGCTCGAACTAGTTTTGATTCCTTCCGCTAGCTGACACTACATCAGCATAATTCTTTTGACTCCTGCCGCTAGATGACAAAACAACGCCATATCTCACTCGTTTGTCAACAGATGGCAAAGCCAACTTGGCATTCCACTGACGATCATGTGATTTAGTGGAGCATGGTTGCTACGAATTGCCTACAGCGCCTGGTAGCGGTGTCTGGCCAGGGCGCGACCGTGCCCCGGAACTCACCGGCGGAATGAGCACAGGCACGATGGGCGGCGCCACGGCCGGAGACGCGGCGGCAGCCGCGGGATCGGCCGGGACCGCTGCGCCCGCGGGGCGGGCGGGGTCTCCTGCCGCCGCCGCTTCCGACAGCCCCGGATCCATGCATAAGCATGCTGGCGTGACGGGTGGACGGGTAAGGCTGGCAGCGCGGTCTAGAGGTGCATGTCGAAGGGTAAGGAGGTCATCTTCAAGCGTTTCTGTGCGTCAGAAGGGCGGTGCGGTGACGCCGCGGTGGGCCGCCGGCACCGCCTCGGGTGTGGCGGCTGCGGCGGCTGACTGCTGGCGGGTATCGCCCCATCCGGCTCGCTGCGATGTCCGTCGGTACCGGCTGGCCGGCTGGTGTAATAGGGCAGTGCGCACCCGTCAGTGAGATCGAGCCTCTCTGTAGGAGACTCACTGTGGCTGGCGACTGAGACTTGCCGACGCTCAGGGGCGGATCCACATGGGGAAGCGGAGATGCGGGACCATAGCCGTGCCCATAAGAGGAAGGCCACTGTCCCGTGTGCCCATAGCCGGTAGAACAAACGCAGTTTTTTAAGCACAAAACGCAACAAAATTGGACGTCTTTGGGCTACCAGGCGACCAAGAACAGTCAGAACAATCGCAAGCTGAAGTATATGCACCTCCAGTAGACAGAAATAATTGTTCACTGATTGAGAAGGTGGTGATTGCGAGACTCTAAGGCTCACTACGCTGCCCAGAGACCATACGCTGTTTCTTGGGGTCTCATATGTCTACTTGCAAGGTGATTCCGACCGCTAAGGAGCCTTCCTCGTTGCCCTAGATTTCTTTACATTTGCTCGGAGGGTACCGCGTTGTATCGGGACCCTTTGTGCTGGCATGCCTGGGCACCACTGTCGAACAGGGGCCCTCTGCGGTTTCTTCCCACTTGCCCGAAAAATTGTGTACTCTATAGCCGGGACCCCATATGTTAAACTGCGAGGGTATTCTGGGTTATTCATGGCCCCTTCACGTTGGCTTCAGTTAACCTACTGCCACGCTCGCGATATGGCGATGGGGCTTCTACAAGGGTCTGGGGCCCTTCGAGTTCCCTGCCACTTGCAGAGGGCTCTACGTTGTTATTGGGGACCCCTCTGTTAACTCGCTCGGGCACACTCGATCATTCGGGGTCCTCCAGAATGGGTATCAGGTGCTTCCATTTTTAGGGCCTTGCGCTCCTACCAGGGATCCACCTGTTAAACTACTCGGGCACACTCCATCGTTCGGAGGCCCATTACACTTATTATTTGGTACTTCCTATCAGCTTTTGACGGGATCCCATGTGTCAACGCGCCTGGGCACACTCGTTGTTCAGGGGATCTGCACTTTAGGTCTTGGGTACTTCCTACTTGAATTTAGGGTCCTTCCATCTGCTAACATGCCTGGACAGTCTTAACTGATCAAGGGTCCTGTACGGATTCTTCACATTCGTCCAAAAGGCTCCATGCGCTATTGCCGGGGTCCCAAATGGCAGAGTACACTTAGTTGTTCAGGGGCCCTTCATATTGATATCGGGTTCTTTCCACGTCATGAAGGACCCTGTGCTGTCGCTGGGGCCCGTCGGTGGTAACGCACCGAGGTACTCAATGCTCAGGGGCTAGTTGCATTGATCTAGGGCTCCTTCCCTTCAATGCTCAAGGGCCAGTTACATTGATCTAGGGCTTCTTCCCTTTCATGTCATTTGCAGAAAACCCTTCACTCGTCCCGGGGCCTTTTCCGTTAACCTGCCCGGGCACTTTTTATCGCGTGGCGGCCCGCTGCAATGATCTCAAACACTTCATATCTGCTAGGGCACCATTAACTTGCTGTCTTGGGCCTCATTCGTTCCTTTGCCAAGGCACTCTCCATCGCTAGCGGGCATTTATTCATGCACACTGGTCTTGGATTACTCCTCTCTGCTCAGAGGGTCCTGTGCTCTGGTCGGACCCTAACGTTAGCCTGCCGGGGTGCTCCCGGTTAATCAGGGGTCCATCATATTGGTCTTAGTTCCTTCTTGCTTGCTCTGAGGACCTTATTCTGCTGACGGGAGCCTCTTTATTGCTCCACCGTGGCACCCACGATCGTTCAGGTGCCGTTCCCATTGTCTTCTGCTTTCCAGTACTATAGGAAGGCCTACGGCGTTGACACGGACCTAAATGTTAATAACAAGGATTGGGGCTTTACGTCTCACCGAGTGCCAGGAACATTGCGAGACCGGTGACTTAATCAGGTATCATGTGGGATGCAATGGCTGTGGCCGGTGCCCGAATCCCAGACTGACAAGTCCAGAATCGAGCGCACTAGCCAAATATCGCCATCGTCCGAACCTCAACCTTCATCGACTGGGACGCACTTGATCACTCCGAGGCCCTCCAAACTGGCCTGCAAAATTGAAGGAAAAATAAGAAGGTGAAAAAGTATGTAATCTTCCCCCAAAATATGGACGGCTCCCAGATTGACACACTTCACAAACTTGGGGGAGGGGATAGAATCCTCAGCTGAATAGGAAAGTAGGTACATCCCCGATTTGTAGATTTGTGCGACTATGATATTGACGATCTATGACATTGATGACATCTATATGACGACTATTGACGATCTATGATAACCATTCTCAATAAAGACAAGAGCAAAAATGGTATAAATCGGTATTTCAGAACCATTAATACCTCCTGTCATTCCCTTTCATGAGGAGTGCCATCAGACTTTAACATCGAATCCACGGTTCTTCTCAGAGGGAGGAAGGCTGGGTTGTGACTGCTATAGTGAGCCAGCAGCCCTTTCGGGGTCTTAAAAATGCGGTCTGGATAATCACAGGTCTGATCCGGATCTACTTTGATCGAATCCTCTCGCCCACTTATCCTAAACTGTCAGTGCCTCTTGTCGCTGGGGATAGGATGCTGAATCGCGGCACCGCCAACGAAGGCTAAAAAATTAAGTCTTAGGCAGGTATTCATGACACTGCAATGCGAATGCCACTTGCAAAGTCAACGTGCTTTAAAAATCACGCTGAAAGTTACCATCTTGTCAGGAATAGAAATGCCATGTCATTCAATCAATTCATGCCTTGTTCCGTGTATTTTTAACAACGTGACAGCAGTAATAAAAGAAAAACGCCTTTGGCAATGTAGATAGAAGCAGCTTTGCGGCGCTCCTGATATACATGCATCATAATTTAACCTTACCAAGTTCCAATGCAGTGCCTCGTAAATATGGCCGACCAGCACCAGGTACGCGCGTGACATCACTTGTGCGCGAGGATTGTGTGAGACACGGTGCGCTGCGCTCGACAAGCTACGCACGAGCACAGAGCCACCGGCCACGGCCCTGGTTGGGCGCAATTTGGCACTGACACTAACGATAATGCCTGGCTTGGAATCCTCCCCTTTCAGTTCCAAAGCACATACATATAAGCAGCGTTTACTGCGACAACAGTGAACAATTAGATATACATGATTCCACTTGCCCAGCTATCACCTTTTGCGCCGACGACCAACACTGAACGATAGTAACGCAGTGTTTGGACATCAACAGCTCTCGTACTATTTGGGCTTCCCAAAATTAAGCCCATTGTACCAAATCAACCTTTGGTCTCCTTTCAATAAGTCACGCGTTTCAACATTGCGACACGCACAACGTCACACGCACGTGTCTTTTGATGCGTGGGCACCGGTCACAGTCGGCAACAAATTGCTACCTGTCTTCACACAACTCTGCAACACGCTGATAAAGCTTTTGTTCTGCCGTCAGAACTGTTTGGGGAGGGAGTCCCAGGACGTTGGGGGGGGGGGGGGGAGAGAGAAGGAAGGCGACTGTATATCATGCCAGAACCAACGGGACCTGTTAAGTTCTTCCTTTGGCGTCCGAGGCGCCCCTGTTCCTGTCACTTCGCTACTTACGCTACGGAACGCAAGACGAGACTTCTAGACCTGTACGGTGGGGTGCTCGGAGGCGGCCCCACCCGAGCACGTTCACCAGGTCTGGGCACAGACCGGCCTCCGCCCTGCCGCCGTTTCGTTCGCGCTGGAGTGGAGGGTCGACGAAATCTGACCTTAGCCACTTCCACATTGGTGGGTCTGGCCACTCGCGTCTGGGCTGGCCGGGCCGTGAGTGGCCAATAGGAATCAGGCCAAGCCGCCCTGCCCAGTGCAGGCCCACGGATGAGATTGTCGCTCTGCTCTGCGTCATCAGGGGCAGCTGTCATCTTCCTCCCTCAGAAGATGAGGACTTGCTCGCCCCAGCTGACCTTGGGATCAGATGAGCGTGTTCTGGTCGCTGCTGACCTCGAGGGAGCCGACCGAGCCGCCGGTGCCGACGGCCGGCCGCAGCAGCGCCGTGTGCTCGGTGTGGTCCGAGCCGAGCGAGCCGCTGGCCGGCGACAGGTCGCCGGGCAGACTGCTCACCTCGGCTGCTGTCGTCACCGGGCTGCCCTGGCTGGCGTCGACTCGCGCAGCGTCTGCAGCTGACACAGGTCCTCCTCGTCCAGCCACAGGCTCTCCCGGTAGGCGGCGCTGCTGCTGGTTGGACTGACATCACTCAGGATGACCGGCTGCGGCGCGGCTTCGGCCGGCGGTGGACGCGGAGACAGCGGCAGCGACACCTCGTCGATGGTCTCAGGGATCTCGCAAGGCGCGGCGGCGTCCGGCGTGCTCGGCTCCGCGCCACTGGCGCCTGTGTCTACCTCGCCGGTCTGGTCCTCCAGTGCGCTCATCTGAGCAATGGCACACACAGGTGAGTCGTGCGGCGATCGCGTACAAACTGTCATTAACGCCGCGTGCGGCGAGCATGGAGGGCAACGCGCCAACGTCACACGATAGTCACGCAGGGTGGCGAAAATAGTAACACGGAACAGGGACCCAAAACAGGGAGCTGTAATATCTGCTATGGTCTCGAATGAATCAAAAAGGGCACCTCGAAGGGGGGGGGGAGCAATGCCTGTTCTGACGAGAGACTGAACACAAAAAGATGCTCTGATGTTCAAAAACTCGTCTGACTTTGCGTGATTTTACCCCAGGGAGTGCTCTAAAGCTGTACAGTATTTTTCTCTTTATTTGCAAACTCTGGTGGTCTTATGGGGGTCAAGATCCAGTTATCACTTGTTTTGGCCTCCGAGTAAGCGTCATATCTCCAAACCTTGAGAGCTGAACACGTTGTGGAGCTTGCCAGGAATCACTGCTGCAGTAGTTGACACCCACAACAGTATAATAAATCGAGCTGCATGCGCAAATACTAGTTCCAATTCTGTCCATTTGGCGGGAACGCGTGCCATCTGGGTGGACTGACGCACCTCGAAGTTGTTTCCCCGGCGACTTTTCCGGAAACGGAACGTCTTCCTGCTCTGCGCCTTCTGACGCTGCAGCCGGTGGCGCTGCGGCCTTGATGTGGAGCCCTCGTCAGCCGAGCCGGGGCTCATCGCCTGGTCCAGGTCCGTTGCTGAGTCGCCTGCAGTTACCGTTCAGTAAATTGGAGGGCGCACACCTAGACCTGTGTCAACGCGTCAATCACGGCACTAGAATGCTACACATATTTGGCGTACAGTTTTTATGCAGAGCCCGTAATAAGCTTTATACATTTAGCTGTGTTCTGAGGCCGCGAACATTACCGCACGAACAGACACACACACACACACACACACACACACACACACATACTCACAGGCATTGCATACTAGGCCATGCTCTGCGATTTTCAGCCTTCTAGGAGCATGCGAGAAGCAGACGCGTATATAACCAAGTCTAGATTATCAGTTGCCTAAATCTATGATCTTTGTTTTGGCAACGTTGAGCACTATGCCTCTATTAACACGCGTCCAGGTGGCCGGCTAGATGCCCTTCGCTCGGGTGGGGGGTCAATTTGGCCTCCCCTGAGATTTCGTGAACTAAGAAAGCTAGAAACACCAAATTTACAGGATGTCTTGACCTGTACATGGACTCACTTACGTAAAAAGTTTTGATCTTTCTAGGTCATGACCTTTAGGTCAAATAAGGCCAAACAAGGTCAAATTCCAGATTTGTCTCTTAAGTGCCTCCAGAACCTAGGCAACTTTCCAAGCGAAGGTGACAAGCCCATTTGAGGTCCGTGACCTTGTTTGACCTTTTGAAGGTCATGTTGACCAAAATCATAGGAGACTGCTCTGAGTTTTGCCTTTGAATAAGCGACAAAGATTACGCTAGACGGTATGTCCCTAAAACAAAATGTCGACCCAGCTTATCTTAGGTCAATGACCTGCTCGGACCTCCAAGAAGTCAATGGAAGATGTATAATGCGGTTCCTGCTGTCAATAAATTCGAAATGAGCACCAGAAACTATCCCATACAGCAAGCCTTAGAGTAATAAATCAGGTTGGTTTTGTTCTTAGTCTGACCTTCATACCTGACCATAGGTCAACGTAATTTGCTCATTCAATATTTGTGGTGCCTAGGAAAGCATCTCAGAGATGTATGGCTTCGTCAAACACTCCGTTGTTGAATCAGATTGAGCGATTCCCTAGAAATTGCCTTCGCTGAAACCATGGCCTGACTTTAACCTGCCATAGGTCAGCGACCTTACAAGGTACATCTAAATGTGTCATGTCAAACGATCCGCTATTCAATTGTCTACAGGTATGCAAAAGTTGGCGCGGCTACACCGCGCCGTTCGGAAACCATTCTGGAAAAAACCTTCGGGGGGTCATTTTGACCCCGTACCCGAGCGCATGTTAAAAATGTCGTTTGTCTGCATCATCAATCAGCATTCTGCTATATTTAACCGTTATTTGATCTGTTGATTGTTCGTCATGTATGTGTATTGTTGCGATACTGTATGAGCGTTTGAAAGTCGGTGAAATCAGAGCTCAGCCAATGTGTCGAGTGGCAAATTTTTCAAAAACGATGTTTGTCTTTCTGTGTCTGCTTTTTAGTCCCGAAGAAGCTGGAAAGCGGAAAAATTGACATTGACATTGAACTTTGTCTCTTATATGAACAAAGGCTATTTACTCTACTTCACATGCATCAAATTGAAACATTGAACGAAGTATGAAATATTAAAACGAAGTACATGAGAAATACCCAGTCTCCGACATTCACGCAGCAGTGCTTTTTTTTCTTCGCCCAACGGGTAGGCT
>NW_023596467.1:93562-120911 GCF_011947565.3 Pollicipes pollicipes
ATATATATCTCTCTCTCTCTCTCTCCTCTCTCTCTCTCTCTCTCTCTCTCTCTCTCTCTCTCTCTCTCCTCTCTCTCTCTCTCTCTCTCTCAAGACATTTTGAAGGGAAAGGTGAAAAGTGATTTTGAATTACGTTATACGTACTGCACGCAAAACTCCATTCCCCAGGTACGGTTGCTGTTTTCTTACGTTCTCGTCAACGCCATCCCATCATCACAACTTCCACCGTCATGTTTTTGCGGTAGCTTTAGAACGCAACTCGATGCGGCCCTGCAATTTGGCGCATCTTTCCCGGTCAATACGAGTTTAAAAACCTTCGCATAGGGCGTCTTAAGAATTGAAACCCTTATAGCTTGTTTAGGCACATAGAGATTAGCCAAATATTGCACAAGCGTCCCAGCGAGTGTAGACATGTGATTAATATTTTCAAGCATTTTGGTCTCATCACTTGTAGCAAAACGACTTTCAGCGAGTATTGCGGTAATGGCTGGCCGGGCTGCATGAGCCAACTTTAAAATATGCCTTTGAATGTCTAGACCCTTTCACTCTGGATTGTCAATTCAACACATTTAGAATACGCTTTATGTCTTCTAATTTCCCACACGCTCATGACAAATTTAAGCACCTGGATAGTGAGTTAAAAAAATTAGTGCGTTCTGAGTAAAATGAAATGTAATAAGAAATATTTTTCTAAAATCAGCTAGCTCGACCTATCGTACACCAATGACCTGAACAATAATGTCGTCCTAAAATTGCCGGTAATGTGCACAATATTGCAAGATATTCTAGGACATAGACAATGTTGTTGCCGACGGAAGCAACACGCCCTGAGGTAAAAGGTTTACACTAGGTACCGAGTGATGTCGCAGAAATCTGGCCAATTCGCATAATTTTATGGAAATTTTACATCTGGCTACAGTGAAAAAGGTGTTAACGCGCCTGAGGAAATGGTGTTCAGAATTTCGCGGGCGTTGTGTCGTTTCATTTTCGTGGTACCTGTAAAGCCTTGAGGAGGCACAAACCTTTCCCCCACCATTTAGGCTTATTTTTTAACCAGTACCACCCACAGATACATACATTCTGTGCACTTTTTTAATAATTAATTCGAACCTTTTTGATCAATGGATTTTGGGAACGTAGTCATGATGATGATTTTAAGTGCGTCGACGGCAACTGGCCCTGCAGCACCCAGAACTATCGTATCACGAGGCAAAGTAGCAATTCAAACATTTTTTTTTTTAAACGCAAACGCCGTCAGCCTAAACGACTGTGAAAGTTTGCATGGTGCAGGTGATTAAGCGTCGCTGCGAAGCGTACCGCAGATCTAAATTTAAGAGGCTTTCCAGTTCAAATAGCTCAAGAGCCGTTACCTAAAATGCCCGGCAATTTAAGATCTGAGGCATTCCGTCCAAAGGACGGCACTCGCGTTCCACCTGGGTCACGACAGGCAACACGTGGTGCAGAACTAGTAGGTCACAGCATCGGGACAGACGGGGCTACCATCAGCAAAGATGAGGTACCGGTGTGTGACATAAGTGGGCCCTATGTGCAGGCGGCAAAGAACGACTTTCTCTTTCTGTCTTTGCGGAAACATGACTGCCAAAGCTCGACCCGAGGCTTGATGACTTTGAGCTTATTGATGAGCTAATCCCAGCGGTTTTGCCATCGCTCCTGATAAGTGACGAAAAGGCTGGTTCATCCCTTTGCAGGTAACGGTGTCCACGAGTATGGTCGTCCCTTGCGTAGCACGCTTGGCTGCTGCATCGGCAAGGCCATTTCCACAGATCCCATGTGACTAGGGATCCAGTCCAAAACACCGTTTTTCCCGCTCGATCCAGTGAGGTTAGAAGCGAGAGAATATCTTGAGCAAGCAGGTCTGTGTAAGTTATCATATATCATTCAAAGGAAGCCATATGCCCCAAGGCTTTACTTTTATGTCGCTAGTTCCCTATGCTTTCGCATGTTTATCGGTGATATATGAATTCTCGTTGAAGTGAGCTCCGAAGGAGGAATCTGCGTGCCAGGCCTAATAACACGCCACTATTGTCTAGAAGGTCTTGAATGCGCACGCAGAACGGTGAAGTTAGTCGTGAACGACGCTGTTGAAAAAAGCCGTAACATAACATGCTACGCCGAAAGGGAAGCCATCAAAAACGTCCAAGATCGCAGTCGCCAGCGTTCATGTCATCCAAGATCGCAATATCAAGCTTTCATAACATCCCAATGCATCCAATTCCGTGACCAATTGGGGCGTTCATAGGATCCAAGCGCGCAAACATCCAAAGTGTAACATCCAGCGTTCATAGCTTCCAGCGATCACGGCGCTCGAACTAGTTTGATTTCTTCCGCTAGCTGACACTACATCAGCATAATTCTTTTGACTCCTGCCGCTAGATGACAAAACAACGCCATATCTCACTCGTTTGTCAACAGATGGCAAGCCAACTTGGCATTCCACTGATGATCATGTGATTTAGTGGAGCATGGTTGCTACGAATTGCCTAGAGCGCTGGTAGCGGTGTCTGGCCTGGGCGCGACCGTGCCCCGGAACTCACCGGCGGAATGAGCACAGGCACGATGGGCGGCGCCACGGCCGGAGACGCGGCGGCAGGCGCGGGATCGGCCGGGACCGCTGCGCCCGCGGGGCGGGCGGGGTCTCCTGCCGCCGCCGCCGCCGACAGCCCGGCTCCATGCATAAGCATGCTGGCGTGACGGTGGATGGACGGGTAAGGCGGGCAGCGCGGTCTAGAGGTGCATGTCGAAGGGTAAGGAGGTCATCTTCAAGCGTTTCTGTGCGTCAGAAGGGCGGTGCGGTGACGCCGCGGTGGGCCGCCGGCACCGCCTCGGGTGCGGCGGCTGCGGCGGCTGACTGCTGGCGGGTATCGCATCATCCGGCTCGCTGCGATGTCGTCGGTACTGGCTGGCCGGCTGGTGTAATGGGGCAGTGCGCACCCGTCAGTGAGATCGAGCCTCTCTGAAGGAGACTCACTGTGGCTGGCGACTGAGACTTGCCGACTCTCAGGGGCGGATCCACATGGAGAAGCGGAGATGCGGACCATAGCCGTGCCCATAAGGGGATGGCCACTGTCCCGCGTGCCCATAGCCGGTCAAACAAACGCAGTTTTTTAAACACAAAACGCAACAAAATTGACGTCTTTGGGCTACCAGGCGACCAAGAACAGTTAGAACAGTCGCAAGCTAAGGTGAAGGCACCACCAGTAGACAAAAATAATTATTCACTGATTGAGAGGTGGTGTAGTTAAGAGACTCTGAGGCTCATTACGATGCCCGGAGACCCTACGCTGTTTCTGGGGTCTCATGTCCACTTGCTGGGTGATTCCGATCGCTAAGGAGCCTTCCTCGTTGCCCTAAATTTCTTTGCATTTGCTCGGAGGGTACTGCGTTGTGTCGGGACCCTTTATGCTGGCATGCCTGAGCACCATTGTCGAACAGGGGCCCTCCGCGGTTTCTTCCCATTTGCCCGAAAAACTGGGTACGCTATAACCGGGACCCCATGTGTTAAACTGCGAGGGTATTTTGGGTTATTCAGGGCCCTTCACGTTGGCTTCGGTCAACCTGCCGACACGCTCGCGATATGGCGATGGGCCCTTTACAAGGGTCTGGAGCCCTTCGAGTTCCGTGCCACGCAGAGGGCTCTACGTTGCTATTGGGGACCCCATCTGTTAACCCGCTCAGGCACACTCGATCGTTCGGGGCCCTCCAGAATGGGTGCTTCCATTTTCTTTTTTCAAGGGCCTTGCGCTCTTATCAGGGATCCATCTGTTAAGCTGCTCGGGCACACTCCATCGTTCGGTGGCCCATCACACTTAGTCTTGGGTTCTTCCTATCAGCTTTTGACGGGATCCCATCTGTCAACGTGCTTGGGCACACTCGATTGTTCAGGGGATCTGCACATCACTCTTGGGTACTTTCTAGTTGAATTTAGGGTCCTACTATCCGCTAACAAGCCTGGACAGTCTTAATCGATCAAGGGTCCTGCACAGATTCTTTACATTCGTCCGAAAGGCTCCATGCGCTATTGCCGGGGTCCCGAATGACAGAGTACGCTCGGTTGTTCAGGGGTCCTTCATATTGGTATCGGGTTCTTTCCACTTCATGAAGGACCCTATGCTGTCGCTGGGGCCCGTCGGCGGTAACACACCGAGGTACTCAATGCTCAGGGGCCATTTACATTGATCTAGGGCTCTTTCCCTCTCATCTCATTTGCAGGAAACCCTTCACTCGTCCGGGGCCTTTCCGTTAACCTGCCCGGGCCCTTTTTATCGCGTGGCGGCCCGCTGCAATGATCTCAAACACTTCACATTTGCTAGGGCACCATTAACTTGCTGTCTTGGGCCTCATTCGTTCATTTGCCAAGGCACTCTCCATCGCTAGCGGGCATTAATTCATGTACACTGGTCTTGGATTATTCCCCTCTGCTCAGAGGGTCCTGTGCTCCGGTCGGACCCTAACGTTAGCCTGCCGGGGTGCTCCCGGTTAATCAGGGGTCCACCATATTGGTCTTAATTCCTTCTTGCTTGCTCTGAGGACCTTATTCTGCTGACGGGAGCTTCTTTACTGCTCCACCGTGGCACCACGATCGTTCAGGTGCCGTTCCTATTGTCTTCTGCTTTCCAGTACTATAGGAGGGCCTACGACGTTGACACGGACCTAAATGTTAATAACAAGGATTGGGGCTTTACGTCTCACCGAGTGCCAGGAACATTGCGAGACCGGTGACTTAATCAGGTATCATGTGGGATGCAATGGCTGTGGCCGGTGCCCGAATCCCAGACTGACAAGTCCAGAATCGAGCGCACTAGCCAAATATCGCCATCGTCCGAACCTCAACCTTCATCGACTGGGACGCACTTGATCACTCCGAGGCCCTCCAAACTGGCCTGCAAAATTGAAGGAAAAATAAGAAGGTGAAAAAGTATGTAATCTTCCCCCAAAATATGGACGGCTCCCAGATTGACACACTTCACAAACTTGGGGGAGGGGATAGAATCCTCAGCTGAATAGGAAAGTAGGTACATCCCCGATTTGTAGATTTGTGCGACTATGATATTGACGATCTATGACATTGATGACATCTATATGACGACTATTGACGATCTATGATAACCATTCTCAATAAAGACAAGAGCAAAAATGGTATAAATCGGTATTTCAGAACCATTAATACCTCCTGTCATTCCCTTTCATGAGGAGTGCCATCAGACTTTAACATCGAATCCACGGTTCTTCTCAGAGGGAGGAAGGCTGGGTTGTGACTGCTATAGTGAGCCAGCAGCCCTTTCGGGGTCTTAAAAATGCGGTCTGGATAATCACAGGTCTGATCCGGATCTACTTTGATCGAATCCTCTCGCCCACTTATCCTAAACTGTCAGTGCCTCTTGTCGCTGGGGATAGGATGCTGAATCGCGGCACCGCCAACGAAGGCTAAAAAATTAAGTCTTAGGCAGGTATTCATGACACTGCAATGCGAATGCCACTTGCAAAGTCAACGTGCTTTAAAAATCACGCTGAAAGTTACCATCTTGTCAGGAATAGAAATGCCATGTCATTCAATCATTCATGCCTTGTTCCGTGTATTTTTAACAACGTGACAGCAGTAATAAAAGAAAACGCCTTTGGCAATGTAGATAGAAGCAGCTTTGCGGCGCTCCTGATATACATGCATCATAATTTAACCTTACCAAGTTCCAATGCAGTGCCTCGTAAATATGGCCGACCAGCACCAGGTACGCGCGTGACATCACTTGTGCGCGAGGATTGTGTGAGACACGGTGCGCTGCGCTCGACAAGCCACGCACGAGCACAGAGCCACCGGCCACGGCCCTGGTTGGGCGCAATTTGGCACTGACACTAACGATAATGCCTGGCTTGGAATCCTCCCCTTTCAGTTCCAAAGCACATACATATAAGCAGCGTTACTGCGACAACAGTGAACAATTAGATATACATGATTCCACTTGCCCAGCTATCACCTTTTGCGCCGACGACCAACACTGAACGATAGTAACGCAGTGTTTGGACATCAACAGCTCTCGTACTATTTGGGCTTCCCAAAATTAAGCCCATTGTACCAAATCAACCTTTGGTCTCCTTTCAATAAGTCACGCGTTTCAACATGCGACACGCACACGTCACACGCACGCGTCTTTTGATGCGTGGGCAACCGGTCACAGTCGGCAACAAATTGCTACCTGTCTTCACACAACTCTGCAACACGCTGATAAAGCTTTTGTTCTGCCGTCAGAACTGTTTGGGGGAGGGAGTCCCAGGACGTTTGGAGGGGGGGGGGGGGGAAGAGAGAAGGAAGGCGACTGTATCATCATGCCAGAACCAACGGGACCTGTACGTTCTTCCTTGGCGTCCGAGAGCGCCCTGTTCCTGTCACTTCGCTACAGCTACGGAACGCAAGACGAGACTTCTAGACCTGTACGGTGGGGTGCTCGGAGGCGGCCCCACCCGAGCACGTTCGCCAGGTCTGGGCACAGACCGGCCTCGCCCTGCCGCCGTCTCGTTCGCGCTGGAGTGGAGGGTCGACGAAATCTGACCTTAGCCACTTCCACATTGGTGGGTCTGGCCACTCGCGTCGGGCTGGCCGGGCCATGAGTGGCCAATAGGAATCAGGCCAAGCCGCCCTGCCCAGTGCAGGCCACGGATGAGATTGTCGCTCTGCTCTGCGTCATCAGGGGCAGCTGTCATCTTCCTCCCTCAGAAGATGAGGACTTGCTCGCCCCAGCTGACCTTGGGATCAGATGAGCGTGTTCTGGTCGCTGCTGACCTCGAGGGAGCCGACCGAGCCGCCGGTGCCGACGGCCGGCCGCAGCAGCGCCGTGTGCTCGGTGTGGTCCGAGCCGAGCGAGCCGCTGGCCGGCGACAGGTCGCCGGGCAGACTGCTCACCTCGGCTGCTGTCGTCACCGGGCTGCCCTGGCGGCGTCGACTCGCGCAGCGTCTGCAGCTGACACAGGTCCTCCTCGTCCAGCCACAGGCTCTCCCGGTAGGCGGCGCTGCTGCTGGTTGGACTGACATCACTCAGGATGACCGGCTGCGGCGCGGCTTCGGCCGGCGGTGGACGCGGAGACAGCGGCAGCGACACCTCGTCGATGGTCTCAGGGATCTCGCAAGGCGCGGCGGCGTCCGGCGTGCTCGGCTCCGCGCCACTGGCGCCTGTGTCTACCTCGCCGGTCTGGTCCTCCAGTGCGCTCATCTGAGCAATGGCACACACAGGTGAGTCGTGCGGCGATCGCGTACAAACTGTCATTAACGCCGCGTGCGGCGAGCATGGAGGGCAACGCGCCAACGTCACACGATAGTCACGCAGGGTGGCGAAAATAGTAAACGGAACAGGGACCCAAAACAGGGAGCTGTAATATCTGCTATGGTCTCGAATGAATAAAAAGGGCACCTTGAAGGGGGGGGGGGGAGCAATGGGGGGGCTGGAGCAGCCTGTTCTGACGAGCGAGCTGAACACAAAAAGACGCTCTGATGTTCAAAAACTCGTCTGACTTTGCGTGATTTTACCCCAGGGGTGCTCTAAAGTGCTCCAGTATTTTCTCTTTGTATTTGCAAACTCTGGTGGTCTTAGGGGTCATGTGATCAGTTATCACTTGTTTGGCCTCCGAGTAAGCGTCATTATCTCCAAACCTTGAGAGCTGAACACGTTGTAGAGCTTGCCAGAGAATCACTGCTGCGTAGTTACAGCCACACAACAACAGTATAATAAATCGAGCTGCATGCGCAAATACTAGTTCCAATTCTGTCCATTTGGCGGGAACGCGTGCCATCTGGGTGGACTGACGCACCTCGAAGTTGTTTCCCCGGCGACTTTTCCGGAAACGGAACGTCTTCCTGCTCTGCGCCTTCTGACGCTGCAGCCGGTGGCGCTGCGGCCTTGATGTGGAGCCCTCGTCAGCCGAGCCGGGGCTCATCGCCTGGTCCAGGTCCGTTGCTGAGTCGCCTGCAGTTACCGTTCAGTAAATTGGAGGGCGCACACCTAGACCTGTGTCAACGCGTCAATCACGGCACTAGAATGCTACACATATTTGGCGTACAGTTTTTATGCAGAGCCCGTAATAAGCTTTATACATTTAGCTGTGTTCTGAGGCCGCGAACATTACCGCACGAACAGACACACCACACACACACACACACACACATACTCACAGGCATTGCATACTAGGCCATGCTCTGCGATTTTCAGCCTTCTAGGAGCATGCGAGAAGCAGACGCGTATATAACCAAGTCTAGATTATCAGTTGCCTAAATCTATGATCTTTGTTTTGGCAACGTTGAGCACTATGCCTCTATTAACACGCGTCCAGGTGGCCGGCTAGATGCCCTTCGCTCGGGTGGGGGGTCAATTTGGCCTCCCCTGAGATTTCGTGAACTAAGAAAGCTAGAAACACCAAATTTACAGGATGTCTTGACCTGTACATGGACTCACTTACGTAAAAAGTTTTGATCTTTCTAGGTCATGACCTTTAGGTCAAATAAGGCCAAACAAGGTCAAATTCCAGATTTGTCTCTTAAGTGCCTCCAGAACCTAGGCAACTTTCCAAGCGAAGGTGACAAGCCCATTTGAGGTCCGTGACCTTGTTTGACCTTTTGAAGGTCATGTTGACCAAAATCATAGGAGACTGCTCTGAGTTTTGCCTTTGAATAAGCGACAAAGATTACGCTAGACGGTATGTCCCTAAAACAAAATGTCGACCCAGCTTATCTTAGGTCAATGACCTGCTCGGACCTCCAAGAAGTCAATGGAAGATGTATAATGCGGTTCCTGCTGTCAATAAATTCGAAATGAGCACCAGAAACTATCCCATACAGCAAGCCTTAGAGTAATAAATCAGGTTGGTTTTGTTCTTAGTCTGACCTTCATACCTGACCATAGGTCAACGTAATTTGCTCATTCAATATTTGTGGTGCCTAGGAAAGCATCTCAGAGATGTATGGCTTCGTCAAACACTCCGTTGTTGAATCAGATTGAGCGATTCCCTAGAAATTGCCTTCGCTGAAACCATGGCCTGACTTTAACCTGCCATAGGTCAGCGACCTTACAAGGTACATCTAAATGTGTCATGTCAAACGATCCGCTATTCAATTGTCTACAGGTATGCAAAAGTTGGCGCGGCTACACCGCGCCGTTCGGAAACCATTCTGGAAAAAACCTTCGGGGGGTCATTTTGACCCCGTACCCGAGCGCATGTTAAAAATGTCGTTTGTCTGCATCATCAATCAGCATTCTGCTATATTTAACCGTTATTTGATCTGTTGATTGTTCGTCATGTATGTGTATTGTTGCGATACTGTATGAGCGTTTGAAAGTCGGTGAAATCAGAGCTCAGCCAATGTGTCGAGTGGCAAATTTTTCAAAAACGATGTTTGTCTTTCTGTGTCTGCTTTTTAGTCCCGAAGAAGCTGGAAAGCGGAAAAATTGACATTGACATTGAACTTTGTCTCTTATATGAACAAAGGCTATTTACTCTACTTCACATGCATCAAATTGAAACATTGAACGAAGTATGAAATATTAAAACGAAGTACATGAGAAATACCCAGTCTCCGACATTCACGCAGCAGTGCTTTTTTTTCTTCGCCCAACGGGTAGGCTATGGCGGCGATGCGAGCGGCCGCCTTCTCATGTCTGCGTGCCCTCTACCCGCTCGCCCCCTCCGCCGCGTCGTCGACACAAACCTATCTGCGTGCCCTCTACCCGCTCGATCCCTCCAGCCCCGTCGCCGACACGAACCTGGCGTGGTGTCCGAGTCGGCCGTGCTGTGGCGGGAGCCGCGCTTCCGCATAACAAACAACGACTTTCTGTAGAGCCGGGGCTCGGAGGTGGCGGTCCTGGCGTCAGCGACGCCTAGCGGCCGGCCGGTGCAACCACAACGGCCAACAGCGCGGCGCACAGAGCGGAGAGAAGAAACAGCAGCGAGGTAGGTCATGCGGCGAAGACAGCCAACTGTAGCGCTCCTCGACGGCCAGTAGACAGATTCACAGGCTCATTTTAACCATGGTTGGGGTGGTGGGCACATGTTGGAAGTGGTTACACGGTTGGGTTGGGTGTATAGGTTTCATTTTAGGTATGGGTGTGGGTATGAGGTGTCTCCCAGATATTTTTGGTGAGAAGTTCCAAGATTGAGGCGGGCGGTGGACTTGATTGACCTGCCCCGCCGTGCGGCGGCCGGATCGGGTACAGAGGATCGGTGTGCGTGGAGGCCTCTGCCGGCCGCGGGGAGGCGATCGGCGCGGGCGCCCGCCAGCCCGATCAGCGGGCGAGAATCGACACAGGTGCCCACCGGGCTGTTGCGGACACGCTAGTGGAAAGCACATCAACTGGTCCAATGACGGCTACATCAAACACATTTTTACACGCGCACACTATCGATCGCAAAAGGTTAAGGGAACCGGCAGAGGAACGTAAAGAGGGCCATGAGCTGCACCGCAAACCTCAATGAAGAGCCGCCACTAGCAACATGTGTCGCGACCACGGTTTGAGTGGAGCTACACCGAAATCAGCGCTCATCACCGGCACCGGAGATGGCTGGCGACGCTGCCCTCACCTTCATAGGTCGCGGCTGTTCGACAGATCCTATCAACTAGCAATGCATCTTTATTCTTGCCTGATTTTTGCATGCATTCCACACTATGGGAATCTCAGTGTTGCAGAAGCCCAAAGCCAGTTATTTACTAAGCAGGACTGACCAAATTTTGAGCGTACTTGCTTGTCAAATGAGTTCCCAGCGTGACAACATGGCATCCGGGCGTCCCCCTCCCCCTCCGCCAACCCTTACGTCAGCACGGCTATCCCTTTCTCAATGGCCGCAAATTCACTCGACACGGCTTTCATGGTCTCCCTTACGTCACGTCAAAACCGTAGCATGCCCTCGAGCCTGTGTTTTTCTTTTACAGGCACATGAAAAGGCTGCGTGAGAAAGGGAACACACGCATATCATGCAAATCCTTTATGGCATGGTGAACAATATACGCGTTACGGACAGGCAGCACGTTTCTTGTTAAATGGAAACCTGTTTCTACATTGCACGCGCCTGTTTCTTCAAAATGGTTGCGAGCAAAAGGCTCAGGTGTATGCAGGGAGGATAGGGAGAGGGGGAGGTTGAATTATTATCCATAGCACACCTCAGTTTTTAAAGCCCCTTTTTGCCTAAAAGCGCTAATGCAAGCTCCCATGACACACACATGGTCAATAGGTACTACCTATGGCAACATAGTAGACATCTTTCTGCCATGCCACCTCCGACCAGTCCGACTGGTGCTCGGCACGAGCTGCGCCGCCCGACAGCGCCCACCGGCCGTCCAACGGCGCACGTCAGCGTGCGCGCCACACCCACCGGCCCGGTCCTCGGCTCCGGCATAGCTGGTGCGACGCAGGAAGCGCTCCACGGCGCCGCGCGAGCGCATCGAGTAGACGCGCATGGTGCGCTGACCGGCCGGCTGGGGCCAGTGCTCGCTCTTGACGCTGGCGTCCCGCTGCAGCGAGCGCTGGCTTGACACTACAGGCCGGGCGCGGCCGGTCAGCTGTTGCCGACGGGGACGGCGTCCGGGACGGCCGGGGTCGGGCGGGCTGGTACAGCGGTCTGTGTGGGTCTACTGGGATCGGGCGGACTGATGCATTGGTCTACTGGGATCGGGCGGACCGATGCAGTGGTCTGGGTGGGTCTGGGCTCTGGGGAGGGGACACTGACCGCTGTATCAGGACGGGGCGGGCGTTTATTTACATTTGCATACAAGTCGTGTATGTACACCGTCGCTGAAAGCAATCGGTTATTGGCGGACGATCGCATCCCTTTGGCTGATGCACAAAATGCACTGATTTGGTTATGAAAATGGGTAAGATAGTTCATGTTGAGAAGACCGAGACATGACCCAGCGGACAGCCATATTGCAAAACGGTGGTCGCGAACGTTGGCACTGCGCAGTGGAGGGTGCAAACGCCGGAAAAGCATTTGGAGCTCAGGTCCCGAACGTGTCGGGTGTTACGGCTGCCGAAACCTCATGAAGCATGATGTCGCTTGCACAGGTGCGGAAGCTCAGCACTGCTGCGTCGTCTCTTGACGCGCCAACGGCAGGTCAGACAACGGCTCATGATCACGCGTGCACGAATTCGAGCCGGAACAGGCGACAGGCCTGGCCATCGAACAGTCACTAGAACGACCCATTAGATAGCTTTGGAGAAATCAGACTTTGTTTAGACCATACAGCGCACAGTTCCACACGCTACTTGGTAAACACTCTTGGAAAAGGAGCTAATCACACCACGCATATTCTGGATACCTTTGGAAGATTTGGGTCCCTCCGACACGGAGCCAGTCCACAGACGAGAGCGGAAGTCGCTGTGCAGGTCTACCACCACTGACTTGCGATGGTCGAAGTCCCCTGGAACAGACCATTTCGACTGAACCATCATTCGAGTTAACAATCGCCATGATTCGCCGTTTTTCATAACGCGAACTGATGGGACGGGGGGGGGGGGTCGGGTTTGATGCGACCCCCTGGTGTTTCAAAAATGATGAAGAAGGAGCTTAGCAAAAACACCAGTGGATTGATACCAATGAGATCTCACGAATAGTACTAGTTAATTGCCGTTTTGTTAGACCAATAATTGATTCCATTATCCCAGTTCAAAGGTGAAATCTCCCCGAAAATCGCACCTTTTCAGCTTTACATCATACATACGAGTCCATGTATTGCGGCGACGCACTATCTACGAAGCCGCGTTCCTTGTTTGACTCCGAATACAATGATGTATAGTCTTGTAGGTTTTGAGCATACGTTTGTGATACATAGCTTCGTTCATGTGACATGTTGACCCGCCGCACATGTCCCGCGGCATCGCCTGTTGCCGTCACCGGCCGCGCCAAGCCATAAATCGACGCACAGTGATCCTCAAAATCACCGCTGCTCCGAAACCAGGCAAGCTAGTGAGACGTTTTTGGCGTAAATACATGTGCAATGGATGTCACATAGGCCACTGACAGTTTGAGCACGATCGCAAAAATTGGCCGGAGGGGCATTCTAAAAAAAAACATAGGAAGGGGATCACATCGACCTCCCCTGCCAGGGCGAGGGTTATGTCATCACCAAGTCATCATTAAGATCTGTGTATTGGTCAGTGGGTGACGTAAGTGAGAGTTAAGTGCATAAGTGGTGATGTTTCGGGTACTGCAAACTTGTTGCAGTTCAAGAGTGTATTTTTCGAATAAAGTCTCCCGCACCATTTTGTACAAAAATAAAACATTGCATGCACATCCCAGCCAGTCAATTTGCTTTGAAAAAAAATTGACGGTAACACACCCAATGCACGATGGAACGCAAGGACGATGGTCCAGACTGTAATTTGCAATTAATCCATCCGCAGCACTTGTTGCTTTTCGGACTTATATCAACATTCCGCTGAACTTTTATGACAACAAATATATCCCCACCTTGGTCTTGTCCGTCTGCCCACCACACCGTCACTGACCGGTTTTGGAGTTGGCGATCTCTTCCTTCACCAGCTTCATCTCGTGAGCCAACTCCATCAGAACAGAGCCTTTGGACTTGATGCGTGGCATCTCCTCCTGATTACCAGCTAGCTTCTCGCGAATCAGCTGCTTGAAGTGGACCTCGTCGGCGAAGTCGTATGTCGGTGATTCCAGCTACCAGGCATGGGAAAAATCAATGGAGTCAGCAGCCAAGTAATGCATACGTTGAGCTCTAAGCGGCCATAGTTTTTCGATGTTTTGTATCGAGACAAAGTAAACATTTCATTTCATCGAATGGTTTTCAGACGTACCCGAGTATTAGCACGTGTTGTCCAAGCTGGACTGGTCGTTTCGAAGGTGCGGAGGTTGTGCGTGTGCGGATACACATATACGATACCTTCAGTCTGACTCCTTCCTACACAACGTCATGCTTTCCTACATAGCGCATTGGTAGCTGCCCTCAACTCGCGTCTCACGCGAGAGTCTCCCAGCGCGCGCGTCCGCGCTCACATGCTGTCTGATGAAGGGTAGTAGCAGGACGAAGACGGGTGTGGGGTAAGTGACGACGAAGTCCAGGAAGTCCCAGAGTGCCAGGCCTCCGCAGCCCTGTGACCCCAGCTCCTGCACAGTGCGCGCCACGCGGTGCCAGTCCATGGCCAGGTTCTTCTCGAAGCAGATCAACAGGATCTTCAGCCCTGGGAAGGTTAGTGGCGTCGTCAGAGTTCAGCTCCACCCCGCCCTGTGCTGGGATGACAACTTCGGTGCTCGGGGGAGCAGAAGCGCAAGCATCGGACAGGCTCAAACTGGAACACGCGTGACTGGGCAGCACAGCATTAGGCACAGCTGTCTCCCATCATCCTCCTGCACCCGACGCCGCGAGCGCGAGTCACACTCGGCTGGCGTGAGGTAACGGTGCCGCCGTCGTGGTCTGCCACCCACCCAGGAACGCCACTGAGTAGATGGACGGCCGTACGGCGCTGTGGGTGCGCGCCTCGCTGGTCGAGTGCTGGCCGGCCTCGGTCTTGTTGAGGCCGCTGGCGCCGGCGGCGCCGGCTGCCAGGCCCGGCGTCAGCTTCGTCGAGGCCGGCGGCTGCAGAGCGTGTAGCATCACGGTCAGCGCGAAGCTGATGTCCGCCTGCCGCATCTTGGGAACGTCTGCAAACAAGCAAACGGGAGAGAACGTCAAAACAACAGACGCGTTGGGCGAGGGAAGGGAGCAGGGTAAGTAGCGTCATCGTGCTTGACTCATTCGAGATGAATCGAGCACGTGGTCAGGCCTTATCAATGAGCGCCCTTGTGATGCCTCACTAGGCCCGACGTCATTGGCCAGGGTAGCGACGTGCAGTGTGATAACGGGGATCATTACCAAATTAGCTCTTGTCAGGTCTTGGGTGCTATGAAACAGTGTGAACTGCCGTAGTAAAAGTACGAACTTGCAAAGATGCAGACCATATTGATGTTAAGCTATACCCACCCGTTTTGCCTTTTTTCCAAAAAAAGACTCACGTGTGAGACATCACACAGCCAACGTTTTACATTGTAGGCGAAATATGACTGTGCTGGTGCCCCAATTGACTAAAAAATTTCCAATATCATGCGTAACAATGCTTGCGTGGCTATGGCGGTGCCTTGGACAACAACTTACCTGTTCGTCCGCAACCAACCCTGAGACAGAGTGGCAGCAGCAGATTCATCAGCATGTTCTCCGTCTTTTCAGGGCTGGGGAAGACGGAACTTCCACCACACACCTGCTCCAGCGAATGCGCCTCCTGCATGCCACACAACACGTCAGCCCTTCAGGCCACACTAGTTAAGCGTGTTATGATCCTCACGGTAATTGTCTGGCTTGCGCGGCACGGCAACTTGCACGTCAATTTCCGAGGGCGGGGGGCAGCATTATCTGGCCAATTAGAAGTACCTCATGCGGATTTCACTAACAAGTTGTTATGTCTTAATTAGAAATAGTACCTGGCACGTCAGGTGTGCGTAGCAAGATTGCGATTTGTTATCACACCATATGTGTATGCCCTGTTTACATATGTAGACGATGCATTCTTTCAACAGATGCCTGGAAATAACTGCGTCATTTATATACGATGTCTGCAACAAGGTATGTTTCCCAATAGTCGCTTGTTGAAATATCCACAAAATATTGACCACCACGTGGCAGCTTTTTCCACGAATCATCACGATGCCAGTCATAACGTCAGTTTGTGGAGTCGGGAAGAAGTGCGCATTGTCTCATGTGCGGAAGAGTGTTCGAAGGAGATGCACAAACGCATACGCACAAACTAATCGCAACCGCCAACTGAATATCCTTGCGCTTATCGCCCAGCGAACCGTGGTCTACTGCCAAGCGCGGTGCGTCTATTGCAGACTAATAAAACTGGATGGCTAGCAGACTACCCGCTACGGCCCGAGCATGCGTCGCGCTGGTATGGACACCAGACATGGGATGTTCTGAAATCGCAAAGGCAAAATGAGTAGCGTCCAAACAGGAGATCGAGCATAGGGTTCTAAGACACTCGTGTGCCCAGGCGGCACGATCAGTGATGCAGAAGGGCCAGAACAATTTAGATTAACAGCTGTTGAACACTGTTTTATTCAGAGGTGTTCAACCAGCTGGTTTAATTTGACTGAGCAATGCACAAAGCGAAGATATTTGGACGATACTGATCCCCTAAGTGATGCAGCCACAAAACTGATCCGTCTACGGCAAAGAGTTCAGATGGTGTATGCTCAGTTTTCTTTTCTGGTTGAACACGCCCGGTTGAACTATTCGCTAATATCTAATGTGCATTTTTGTTTTATCAGGCTATTTTATTTCCTCACCAACGATATGTGCTCAAACATCTGAAACACCAGAGCAGTGGGGGTTATGGTTTGACTTAAGTTAAACGGAAACCACCAATCGCAATGGATGTGCAAAGGGAGTACCGCCCTGAAACAAATGAAGCCGCGCATATTCATACACTACGAAAATCCGCCCCGCACGAAACACATCTATCCAAAACTCGGCCACCAGCGTCACCAGCGCAGCACTGGAAGCTCGCAGTCATAAAAAAACGCGCGAGGCTAGAGGTCTACTCCACATGGCTGACGGGCTGGCCTGCCCCTCGCTGTCACGTACCCCCTGCGCCAACATCTGCATGGCTATGAGCCGGACTACGGTGGAGGCGAAGTGCTGGGGCGGCGGGTAGTGGACGGCGGCGCCGGTGTCGGCGGCCGCGCCGTCCGCTGCCGCCGCGCCGCTCTCGCCCACGATCAGCGACTGACAGATGAGGATGAGCGCCTTCAGCGGCGGCAGGTGCGCGATGTACGGGTACTTGCAGAGCGTGGTGTACACGCCTTTGAGCAGGTTGGCGGCTGCCACCCAGTCGGTGTGACGCTGGAGATGGGAAGGGTGACAGGTCAGCCCAGAGGGTCTCGGTCCGCTGAGGGTCCCGGGTACCTCGGGACGAGGGCGGCGCAACTAGCACGGCTTTGGCCGGTGAGCCGGAACTTCCGACGATGAGACAAATGGTGAGAGAGGGGGGGGGGGGGGAGTTATGGAGAAGTTGAAGCTGACGACTGTCCCGACGATATAGCGCCAAGATAACTCACACCCTACTCCGCACCTACACCCATGTCTGAGGTCACCGCATACCCTGATGAAGCTCTTTTTGAGTATCTTCGTGAAGACCTTCTCCAGTCGGCGCGTGATGATGATGAGTGTCGGCTTGAGCGCCTCTTGAGACCAGTCCGGGTACGTGAGGATCTGGTTCATGTACTTGACCAGGCCACGGCACGACATTGTCTCCGGATCGTAGGGGGCCACCTTCAGCAGACTGTGTGCGATCTCTGCCAGACGCTGCGCAGCAGAACACGCAACGTCTCAGAACGCGGCCACGACAAAGGGTCACGAAACGCCACCCACAATGGCGGTAGTTGACACTGTCCAGGACGCCCAGAAAAATGGACTTTATCGGACAGTGAATGACCCCAGGCCTAAACCTGTGGGACTTGAGGGGCGATGCCAGAACGGTTACTTGGGAACCTTAAGATCTGCATATCCCCCTGACATGAATTAAATCGGTGTGCGATTCTGAAAGAATATGGCAAACGTCCATGAGCCGCCAAAAGGTCAGCACTGACTTAAGTCCTTACGTTCCGTTTTACAGGAAACAGGCGAGGTCATCATGAGCTGAATCACCGCAAGGGAATGCAACATGTAAAGCTAGTTTGCTGCACCGCCTTGTCTTTTCCGCTCGCGAAAAGCATCGACGCATGAAACAGAAACATTCCACGAAGGAATGCCAGCCGTTCAGATCACGGTGTCACACTGCGGCGTGCGACTTGCAGCTCGCAGCTTAACATGATGCTATTCATCAACATCATGTAGGCTGTGTCATGCCACATGAAACTTTTTCCTTTATGCGTCGACTGTAACAGTCACTGCAAGGTGTTTTCCTAAGTGGCTGACCACCTCCCTGGACTCACGCTGTGGCATTTTGCGTCCAGCAACTCGACCTGCTTGCTCTCACTTCCAGCGACCGGCTTCTTGCTGAGCTCCTGCAGTCTGGCCGAGCAGCGGGTAAGGAAGTCGGCCACGATGTTGAGCAGGGTGTCTCGCGGCCGACGGAAGGCCTCGCGCAGCACCTGCAGGCCCAACAGTGGCCGACGGCATCAGCTCATCAACTCGTCCAGGGGGCTGGCGTCTCCAACAGGCCTCTCACGCCATGGCCAACACTGCGTCTAGAACACATGACCAATACCGCATCTACCCCGTACGCGGCTGCGACAGCCGACACCGGCGTCGGCCTGGCACTAGCGCTAGGGACACATCAGCCGGACAGTTCAGTGTCGCGAAAGTCGTTTTTTCTATGAGCTGGGCCACCGTGCTCCACTTGCCTCGGAGTCTTCCATGTCACGCTCCATGAAATTGGTGCGTCTCGTGTCGCTGACAAACATGCGCGAGTGTGAGTCCTCGTCCAGGTCGAGTGCGGCGTTATGCGCCTCCTGCGCCGCCGTCCTGGTGAACGTCTTCATGCTGGACGTCTTGAACTCGGTGCTGCCACGAGTCGGACCCGTGTAGTTCCTGCGGAGATTGACATTGTATGTTCTGATGTGTCGCAGCATTTCCCTGGCGCAGCCCATGCACATGTTATTCTGATGATATTCCGAACGGATGAAATCGATTGCCTTCAATATGGTTGACGTGAAAGGGAAGTTTTAATCTATTCGCTAAGCTAGAACATGGAAGCGAAATAGTTACTTCAGACACGTGAATACCTGTGCGGAATCAACACAAAAGGCACTGCAGTAAACACCAGAACGATGCAAACTTATAGTACCCAATAATTATGCCCAAAACGTCAACCAAAACTCAACACACTAAAAAATTGGAATCCGTGAAATTCCGTGAAAGTGACCGTGAGTATGGAACCCGTGCACACGTGTTTCGAATAGCGACCCGTCCCCCACCCCGGCCTCACTTGGCCAACGGCTCGCAGTTGTGTAGGAGCGTCTTGATGGACAGCGCCAGCTGGTGGATCACCTCCTTCTCGCCCTTCAGCTCGGCCTTGGGGCCCGCCGACGTGGCCACGCTAGAGATGCGCTCTACGTGACGCAGGTAGAACGGAATCACTGCCTCCAGCACGTTCAGCATCTGGTGCGCGCGCCGGCTGTCGGCCGCGTACGCCACCACCGTCACGCACAGGCTGATGACGTCCATGATGGTGACGTCGTCCGTCTCCTCGTGGTAGCAGAAGTCGAGCGCGCGGAGTGGCTTCTCGATGGTCACCAGCTCGATGGTGTTGAGCGGGTCCGGCGAGGGCGTCTCCAGAGATATCAGCAGACGGAACAGCGTGTCCGGCTGGATCTGCGCGGGCGGCCAGGCGGCGCAGATCAGCGGGCTGTCTCCAGCCGGAGCAGGCCGCAGCCTCACTCTAGCGACACAGTGAGCAGTGGCAAGCTAAGAGACCAGTGATATGCCTCTCTTCATCCTATTGGAGTCGCTTGGCTCACAAAGCCATGATAAGCCTGAAGGCAATGATATACAAGTGGTCGTAATGTAGTGTTTGTCAACAGATGACCAAAAAGTGAGTTTTGGCAAATCATCCCCCTTCTTCTTGAGCGCAAAAGTTCGACGCCATCAAAGACAATGTTCAGCCGAGCGAACCTTGTTGCAAGACAACGTTAAGCCAAGCGGACCTTGTTGGCATCAGCGAACGGAGAGTCTGTGTTCAGGTCCAGCATGGGAGCAATGCTTCCCAGCATCTGTAACACGAACGGCTTGCGATGTAGCACGTAGAACTGCTTGCAGATAAACTCTACAGTCCTGCAGAGCAGTGAATTCGACTGGTGGTTGCTGTACACCTGAAGGATGGTGGGCATGATCAGCAGGTACCTGGGGAAAAGAGATACAGCGTTAGTCGAAGGGTTGGTCAGAGCAGAGCACTACTCAGCACAGCCAGAGCGGCAGCAGAGGCATTTGCAGCTGGAAAGTAAATTACTCCTGGTATCTTTGTTCATACGGTTGGCATCGCGGTCAGTAACAAACGTCGAACGAAACAGACGTCCAAAATTTCTTCTATCGATTACACCCAAAGGGGTGCTTGATCGTTAAAATCATATCCAAATGGACCTATCCTACCGATATGGCCAGCGGTTCAGCATCCGACCCACCCATTGCTGGAGAACACGTTCTTGAACTGATGGGCGGCGCTGATGTAGGTAGCCATGACGAGCCTCAGCATCGCGCTGTCTTCGCAGTGCAGCAGCAGCAGCCGTTCACCACATTGATGAAGAGGTGAATGTCGCCGGAGTAGGCGAAGTTCCCGGCCATACCCTCGAACATGCGCGACATCATCTTCACCCAAATCAGCTTGTGCATGCTATCCAGGCATTTCAGCTCCTGGAAGGTCATTGAGCTGTCGCAATTTCATTGCCTAACCTCCGAAGAGCTACCGCGGGTGTTAACGTCGCAAGCTCTCCTACTGTCGCATAATGAGTTTGGCCAAACCGCGCGTTAACCAGATCTGAACCCGGTCATATTATCACGAGCCCGGTGCGTCGCCGGCGGTGCCACACATGTTCCCATTCCAATCACCTTCCTTGCATCAACGTAAGGCAAAGGTGAAAGGTCTGCTCTGTGGAGATGGCATACTAGACTATGCCACATGATTAGGTAACCAGACTTAACTACGCACTATGCCACAGAGGCGTCTCTCCAATGCAGACGAGAGTTTCTGGAGTCACGCGCCTCTGCTCAGCCTCCTTCAGATTTGTAGCCAGCATCGCCGCTCCCCCACACCTCGAACATGGTTAACGAAGATCCAAGGAAATTATAATTTGGGATCAGGTTTAGGATGCGTTTGACCGTACCTGCTTGCTCTCCGCCCGTTCTGACTCGTCAACACCCATCGCTGGCCACAAAAGTATGAGAAGGTGACAGCTTAAATGCTGCGAACAAAGTGACGAGGATTCGGCTGCGCGGAAGTAAGCATCCTATGGCCCTTTTGTCACCTTTCCAAGATGACCTCCTTTGTATAGGTGGAACTCGGTTTCAAGAGCCTTGCGCGGGAACGCCGGCAGCTTGGTCAGCTCCTCGTGGAGGAAGAACACCCGCTGTGCCACCTGTAGAATACATTGCTTCGCTGATTGCTGCGTTACCAGTTAGGCTAGCACATCCACGAACTACTTAGACACTCCGTGAGGACCTGGTACACAACCTGGAATCGCACGCAGTCACAGATGAGGAGGCAGATTTCCTCATTCATGTTCAAATATGCTAGATGCTTCATGATAAGATATGCAAGATCAAGTAAGATGAAAAACGTAATATGCAAATGAAACCTTCGCAAGCGTTGTTAGGACGCAGTTTACCAGAAATATGCTTTCGAGGCAGTCTATTAAGGCATTCTTGATGTCCAAATTAACGCAAAGTTCACCTGCATTAAAAGTATCATGTGTAATGACATTATCTCGCAGTGCTTAACAAAGATCTTGACGGCCTGGCCAAAGGGCGTTAAAGAGGCGTAGTTGAAATCAACCCCAAAGGGCCAACGTGCTTTTTGCAGCTGAGAAGTTCAGGTAGTCGCTGGTTTGCCTAATGCATCGAATCAAATGAACTAATGCTACTGCGCTCAGAGCGTTCAGGCTCCAGATCTCTATGCTATCGCAATTTTTTCGGACATTATTCACCTCTGCGACTATTGCGCACATGACAGCTGCATCATCTTGAGTTCATGAAAGAAAAAATCACGTGAACATATTAAGCCATTTAATGTTACGCCGAAACACACCTGATCTGGGCGCATGAGCATTGCTAAACTCTTCAATGTCTTCCCGATCTCTAGCATTTTCAGATAGAACACGTTGTTTTGCATGGCGTTGTAGGCTTCCTCTGGGTCGACGTGAATGAGACTCAGCTGAGGATACTGGGACCGCTTGAAGAAGTAAAAGTCCCGCACGAACGCCTTCGGATTGTGAATCACGCCTGAAAAAACAAACTCTAATGTGTCATGATGGTAGTGTCAAGGGATCATGTAATAATCATGCAAGCGCACTATGTCACAACCCCCCGGCCATTGAACAAACAAGTCAGATGTTCCTAACCCTACATGCAAAGGAGCAGTTCTGATTTAAATTGTTTTGATTGCAAGTTCCGTGAAACACTCGCATAGCAGTGACTGCGGCGTCACGCATGTCCCCATTATTACTCTATGAAAATTATTCTTAGGGTTTTGTCTGATCGCAAAGCGATGACAGCTAACCTCATCAGCACAACAGTCTTAATGACGTGAAACCAAAGACGCGTGCTTTTTGCTCTCCTCGCATTGAACAATGCGTGCACGAACATATACTGGGCCAGCCAGTCTATTCTGCTCCTCGTGCCCGGCGTAGTTGGCACCTGTTTTGTGGTCGACCAGGAAGTAAGAGCCGTGTTCTCGCTCCGGGATGCTGAAGAACTCGCGTGCTTCGGTCAGGATCTGGCAGAACTGTGTGTCCTCCTGGATCGGGAACTGGGACGGTATGCCCCCCGCGTCCGGACCTGTAGCACACGGCAGGGATCGGTGTACAGGCCTGACCTGCTGTCCCACAACTTCAAGTCATGGGCGCAACGCCAGGCGGCAAGGACCCATGGGACATACGAATACCTTACCACTGGTCTGCCGCGAAAAACGTGTTTGCCTCCGTGTTCTTGCAGTGATTCCGTTGGTTTGGGACTTTAATGATTTCCATCAGCTGGCAGCACATCACATCGGTACGTGCAGTGAGTTGAGGCACGTCTCCAGCCCGGTAACAAATTGTCGGTACAGCACGCCGAAACATCAGTCCTTGGACCAAACTAATTTCCGCTCACGGCAAATTCCTGCCTCGAGCAGGATTAAGCGAGACTACAACGTCCATTAGTCACGAAAAAGATGGAGGACGCTGCATTCTGTGTCAGATTACTTACTAATGCAAGTTTTGAAGTCCGTTTCTGCGATTTGGTATTAGCCATGTGATTGTGTGATTGTGTGATTGTGATTAGCCATTGATAGTGATTCATCACCAATCAAACTTAAATGGCTTAAAAACAAGACATGGACACGTTTATTCTAGAACCTAGGCTAGGAAAACAAATTAATAAGATAATGGGAGGACAATATTGCGCACGATGAACACTAACACATGGAACTAACTGTAAACGCCTGTAGGAGAAACTGTCTTGTCAACGCCGCCAGGTTATTTACGCAATTACAAGACGATATACCATGTTAAAACGAATGGTCGTCTTCGTGGGTAAGGTCGAAATTTTGGGCTTTGCTAGTCTTTGAATTCCGTAAATTGATTCTCAAAGAGTCAACCTGACTAACATGGAGCAAATCAAGCCAGGCAAAGAGGATCCATCGCATCATCGTGTGGCGCGTTCTATTTCACTCAAGTGACGACATTTTATTGCATGACTTTGGCTATCACCAGCGGCGTCAAAAGCTGGTTCATGTTCTGAATGTTTCTAACTAGCAGTGTGATGTTTTTAGCCCGATTTTAGGCTCACGAGGGCTGACATGGCTGTGAAGCAATGAATATGGCTATGTATGGCTGTGTATTTGCCGGAAATGCTAGACCGTGTACCGGTTCCCAGTGGCATTGTGCTGATCCGCGATAGCTACGCAGCTACTGGCTTATATTCACATGATTAAGCTCGTGTCCAATGCAAACTAACGTGCTATAAATACAGCCCATCTTATGATCTCGACGTAAGACTGCTGATCATGATCAGAAGCCAGTGGACGAGACGAGTCCTCACCCTGCGGCCCGTGCACGATGATCCGCTTGGCCGACGGCACGTTCGCCGTCAGCATCAGCGTCGCGTCGCACTGCTCCTTCCGAAAGATCTGCTTCAGGTCCTTAAACAGGATCCCTTGGATGCCAGGAATCACCTGCGCACGAGCGAAGTTGAATTAATTCAAAGGACGCATTTACCTGGTATCAATATCGTATCTGGAGACAGGCAAACTATTTTTCCTCACGCAAGCTGAAACACACATCAAAACTACCAGCGTGGTCAAAACACCTGTGTTCGTGTCGTTTATCTGGGCATATTGTGATACACTTCTCCAGTCGCGCTCACAAAAGTTGCATGCTGTAACCATATGTCGCTGGCATTATACAGTTCAGGCTTGTTTCACTTATCTCGACAGCAAAACATATCCGAACATTTGCATAAGGATCCACGTACCTGCCAGAGTAGGGTCAGCGAATTGGCGATGTTCTGCGTGGCGTACTCGGAGTTTGAACGGATCTGGAACATGATGTAGCCGACCAGGTAGTTGTAGAGGGCGAAGGCTGTTTGCGGTGGCAACATTGGAAAGGTGTGCACCAGCCGGCGTAGGTACTGGATCATCACCTCCTGACGCTCCCGCGTCAGCTTCTCCAGGAAGTGACGCAGAAATAGCGCACTGTCCTCCACCAGGCACTTCCATATCACCTGCGGATGACGGACCGCGGGGTTATGCGGCGTATGGCTACTCAGCGTGCCTCAGAGCCTGTAGCACAGTCACATCCTTTGGCCCGATATGCCTGAAACGGACACTTGGCCCGCTTACGTGAGAGAAGCTCTCGACCAAACTGCCACACCAACAGCGGGGTAACCAGCTGCTGTACAGTCTGCAGACGCAGACAGCGACTTGGTCGGCAGCGGGGAGTGCGCTTGGGCGGCTGCGGTCGCTCCGTTACCCGCTGCGCCACGCAGTAGACGGCCATGCCGTCGGCGGTGACGGCCGTGTCGTCCAGCAGCGCGATGATGCTGGTGGCCGCCGTGCACAGGCACGAAGGGAACATCTGCGGTGCCGACTGGGCGTGCGAGCCGCGCAGCACCTCGGCCGGCTCCTCGTCCGTGGCTGCGGGCGCAGGTGAGCGGCTCAGGTGGCGCCACCGGTCAGCTGGAGGCACGGACCGACGGCGCGCCAGCGGGTCAGGCGCACGGCATGGACACAGGGCATCGAACTGGGGCTTGCTGCGAAACCACTTTTGGCAAGTGACATGCTTTCATTTCGGACTGCAACGTTGAAAACTTTATAAAACGAATGCACCAAAATAGTAGAAAATTCCGCGGCATGCATGATACGCGGACATTAGCGAAAACACATGTGGGGTGATCCCTTTCCTGCACCACGTAATAGCTTCAAACTGTTCATCTAACAACATCAAACTAATACATGCCTAGCACCACCCCGTTTCTAACCTCCGATCTGGTAACAATGCTGATAAAACCTCATAATGTGGTCGAAGTTGCCGTCCGAGGCGCGGTTGCCCAAAGCAGACGAGCGCACCTCAAAATTGCCTGCAAAGTCACCCGTCAATATGACTAGGCGAGCGAGCAAGCCAGTCCATGCAGCCAGATTGAAAAAGCTCTGACAAGGTAGCTACAAAAACGCTATGCTATCATGCTGAGACAATTTGGAGGTGAACAAATCTTATGTACAAAATACACACTCTAGTATACCGCAAAGAAATGACAGGCAATGATTTACAGGTACTGAAGAACGTCCGCAGTCGCACCATACGCTCGAACTAACACGTCAGCAGCGGCCTCATAAAAGGCTATGCACATATAGGAAAATGCGTCACAAAACAAACACGAAACAAATGGGCATCAAATTAGATAACAACTTGCTGCGCGAGTGAATTCCAAGTTGTATTGATGCCAAGTTCACTTACGCAAGTGCAACGTTGGTCATATCTTGAATCGGCTTATATATCTTTTTTGCCTATTTTTGTAACATTTCTATTTAGCGCCAATTAAATAGCTGCATATTTTGGACCATTCAATGCTTCGATGATGACCACTTCCGTGCACATTGCGTGAAGTGCAAAAATGCGAATTTTAGGCAAAATAGCGGGCAGATTAAACAAGTCCATATAAAAATCTAAGGTTGGAGGGATACCGGTACGCATAAGTGTAATCTTGCACAAGTTTGCGTACAAGTCGTGCAAGCTTCACAAATTTCGAGAGATACTCGATGCCGTGCCGCATGGACCGTTAGCATCCCTCGAAGTTTGAGAACCCGACCTCTTTTGCGCCCAAACTGACGCTTCATCTGACTTGCACGCACGCAGATCCCTCCAACTGGACATACCCAGGGTTCACATTCGTTGCAGGCTACCTCTGGGGCTCGCCCCGTCCTGTGAGGCACACGCCCATGGGACCGGCACCTGCGACCGCCTCCACACACCGCTAGCACGTTTAGAAGAAGCCCTGTCCGGCCGCCAGCCGCCGGCCCCCGACGCCGGGCTCGCTCACCCTCGTCGTGTTCGTCGCCGGCCACGTGATAGAAGCTGGGCTCGTGCGCCGCCTGGTAGTTGACGGGTACGGTGCTGATGCGGTAGTTCTCGCGGTCGAGCCGCTTCTTCTCGTCTTCCTTGCGCAGCGCGATCTGCACCAGCTCGGCCTGCTGCTTGCGGCGCGTCTTGCCCGCAGACACGATCGAGTGTAGCTCCTCCTTCAGAGTCACGTCCTCCACCTTACTCTTCACCTGGAGCAGGAGGTGGTGCCCGATCGGACGAGGGGAGGACTGGGTCAACGCACGGGAGATGGCCGAACCACCCGGAGCTGAAGGGTCAGTCGGATCTGGGTAGGTCAGCTAAGGTTTAAGAACCTGTAACGACGGATGCCAATGCCAACGCACGCGCTGCTTTAATCTTTTCAGGTGCAGGTGTTACATTACCGTGGAGGACCGCGCCAAGGCCGATAGTACCTGCGGCATCCAGGAGGGGTCGACCACAGGCAGGGCTTCGATGCCGATCTTGGGCGAAGGCAGGGTGAACTCGATGCCTGGCGGCGGTACCTTGAAGCTGAGGTGCGCTGTGTCTTCCATACGTGGCCAGCACTGGTACCGGAACCGCCACAGCGCCTGGAATCTGAGCACAGAAGCCACAACGCTATCCTGAGAGGACAGTACAAAATTCAAACACAGTTCTTCCTCATGTCACGTTGTACACATAGCGTAAGGTCAGACATAACTGTGGTAGTCTGTGCACGTTTTATAACAAAAAAAAAAAACGCCTGTTCGGACTGTTCGGCCCCTACCAACCAGGGGCACAGCATGAATTTTCTTGAACGAGAGGCTCATTGAGAACGCATCACGCTGATTTTCAGTCGTCTCTCAACAGCCATCTATGGTGGAAAATGAAAAGCATACTGGTCTTATTCCCCCACGTTTGGCGCAGCCCGTGCTATTAATATTGCTATTTTTGCACAGCGCTTCGTCCAGTCACTTCTATGGCTGTTGTCAGCCTACTTCTGGGATGAGCATGGGGTAGTTACTGTAAGACTGTTGAAGATGATGGCTAGTGTTACGTGAGTTATTGTTTTATGTGT
>NW_023596467.1:121911-173808 GCF_011947565.3 Pollicipes pollicipes
ACACATAAAACAATAACTCACGTAACACTAGCCATCATCTTCAACAGTCTTACAGTAACTACCCCATGCTCATCCCAGGAGTAGGCTGACAACAGCCATAGAAGTGACTGGACGAAGCGCTGTGCAAAAATAGCAATATTAATAGCACGGGCTGCGCCAAACGTGGGGGAATAAGACCAGTATGCTTTTCATTTTCCACCATAGATGGCTGTTGAGAGACAACTGAAAATCAGCGTGATGCGTTCTCAATGAGCCTCCCGTTCAAGAAAATTCATGCTGTGCCCCTGGTTGGTAGGGGCCGAACAGTCCGAACAGGCGTTTTTTGTTGTTTTTTTTTTTTGTTATAAAACGCGCACAGACTACCACAGTTATGTCTGACCTTACACTATGTGTACAACGTGACATGAGGAAGAACTGTGTTGGAATTTTGTACTGTCCTCTCAGGATAGCGTTGTGGCTTCTGTGCTCAGATTCCAGGCGCTGTGGCGGTTCCGGTACCAGTGCTGGCCACGTATGGAAGACACAGCGCACCTCAGCTTCAAGGTACCGCCGCCAGGCATCGAGTTCACACTGCCTTCGCCCAAGATCGGCATCGAAGCCCTGCCTGTGGTCGACCCCTCCTGGATGCCGCAGGTACTATCGGCCTTGGCGCGGTCCTCCACGGTAATGTAACACCTGCACCTGAAAAGATTAAAGCAGCGCGTGCGTTGGCATTGGCATCCGTCGTTACAGGTTCTTAAACCTTAGCTGACCTACCCAGATCCGACTGACCCTTCAGCTCCGGGTGGTTCGGCCATCTCCCGTGCGTTGACCCAGTCCTCCCCTCGTCCGATCGGGCACCACCTCCTGCTCCAGGTGAAGAGTAAGGTGGAGGACGTGACTCTGAAGGAGGAGCTACACTCGATCGTGTCTGCGGGCAAGACGCGCCGCAAGCAGCAGGCCGAGCTGGTGCAGATCGCGCTGCGCAAGGAAGACGAGAAGAAGCGGCTCGACCGCGAGAACTACCGCATCAGCACCGTACCCGTCAACTACCAGGCGGCGCACGAGCCCAGCTTCTATCACGTGGCCGGCGACGAACACGACGAGGGTGAGCGAGCCCGGCGTCGGGGGCCGGCGGCTGGCGGCCGGACAGGGCTTCTTCTAAACGTGCTAGCGGTGTGTGGAGGCGGTCGCAGGTGCCGGTCCCATGGGCGTGTGCCTCACAGGACGGGGCGAGCCCCAGAGGTAGCCTGCAACGAATGTGAACCCTGGGTATGTCCAGTTGGAGGGATCTGCGTGCGTGCAAGTCAGATGAAGCGTCAGTTTGGGCGCAAAAGAGGTCGGGTTCTCAAACTTCGAGGGATGCTAACGGTCCATGCGGCACGGCATCGAGTATCTCTCGAAATTTGTGAAGCTTGCACGACTTGTACGCAAACTTGTGCAAGATTACACTTATGCGTACCGGTATCCCTCCAACCTTAGATTTTTATATGGACTTGTTTAATCTGCCCGCTATTTTGCCTAAAATTCGCATTTTTGCACTTCACGCAATGTGCACGGAAGTGGTCATCATCGAAGCATTGAATGGTCCAAAATATGCAGCTATTTAATTGGCGCTAAATAGAAATGTTACAAAAATAGGCAAAAAAGATATATAAGCCGATTCAAGATATGACCAACGTTGCACTTGCGTAAGTGAACTTGGCATCAATACAACTTGGAATTCACTCGCGCAGCAAGTTGTTATCTAATTTGATGCCCATTTGTTTCGTGTTTGTTTTGTGACGCATTTTCCTATATGTGCATAGCCTTTTATGAGGCCGCTGCTGACGTGTTAGTTCGAGCGTATGGTGCGACTGCGGACGTTCTTCAGTACCTGTAAATCATTGCCTGTCATTTCTTTGCGGTATACTAGAGTGTGTATTTTGTACATAAGATTTGTTCACCTCCAAATTGTCTCAGCATGATAGCATAGCGTTTTTGTAGCTACCTTGTCAGAGCTTTTTCAATCTGGCTGCATGGACTGGCTTGCTCGCTCGCCTAGTCATATTGACGGGTGACTTTGCAGGCAATTTTGAGGTGCGCTCGTCTGCTTTGGGCAACCGCGCCTCGGACGGCAACTTCGACCACATTATGAGGTTTTATCAGCATTGTTACCAGATCGGAGGTTAGAAACGGGGTGGTGCTAGGCATGTATTAGTTTGATGTTGTTAGATGAACAGTTTGAAGCTATTACGTGGTGCAGGAAAGGGATCACCCCACATGTGTTTTCGCTAATGTCCGCGTATCATGCATGCCGCGGAATTTTCTACTATTTTGGTGCATTCGTTTTAAAAAGTTTTCAACGTTGCAGTCCGAAATGAAAGCATGTCACTTGCCAAAAGTGGTTTCGCAGCAAGCCCCAGTTCGATGCCCTGTGTCCATGCCGTGCGTCTGACCCGCTGGCGCGCCGTCGGTCCGTGCCTCCAGCTGACCGGTGGCGCCACCTGAGCCGCTCACCTGCGCCCGCAGCCACGGACGAGGAGCCGGCCGAGGTGCTGCGCGGCTCGCACGCCCAGTCGGCACCGCAGATGTTCCCTTCGTGCCTGTGCACGGCGGCCACCAGCATCATCGCGCTGCTGGACGACACGGCCGTCACCGCCGACGGCATGGCCGTCTACTGCGTGGCGCAGCGGGTAACGGAGCGACCGCAGCCGCCCAAGCGCACTCCCCGCTGCCGACCAAGTCGCTGTCTGCGTCTGCAGACTGTACAGCAGCTGGTTACCCCGCTGTTGGTGTGGCAGTTTGGTCGAGAGCTTCTCTCACGTAAGCGGGTCAAGTGTCCGTTTCAGGCATATCAGGCCAAAGGATGTGACTGTGCTACAGGCTCTGAGGCACACTGAGTAGCCATACGCCGCATAACCCCGCGGTCCGTCATCCGCAGGTGATATGGAAGTGCCTGGTGGAGGACAGTGCGCTATTTCTGCGTCACTTCCTGGAGAAGCTGACGCGGGAGCGTCAGGAGGTGATGATCCAGTACTTACGCCGGCTGGTGCACACCTTTCCAATGTTGCCACCGCAAACAGCCTTCGCCCTCTACAACTACCTGGTCGGCTACATCATGTTCCAGATACGTTCAAACTCCGAGTACGCCACGCAAAACATCGCCAATTCGCTGACCCTACTCTGGCAGGTACGTGGATCCTAATGCAAATGTTCAGATATGTTTTGCTGTCGAGATAAGTGAAACAAGCCTGAACTGTATAATGCCAGCGACATATGGTTACAGCATGCAACTTTTGTGAGCGCGACTGGAGAAGTGTATCACAATATGCCCAGATAAACGACACGAACACAGGTGTTTCGACCACGCTGGTAGTTTCGATGTGTGTTTCAGCTTGCGTGAGGAAAAATAGTTTGCCTGTCTCCAGATACGATATTGATACCAGGTAAATGCGTCCTTTGAATTAATTCAACTTCGCTCGTGCGCAGGTGATTCCTGGCATCCAAGGGATCCTGTTTAAGGACCTGAAGCAGATCTTTCGGAAGGAGCAGTGCGACGCGACGCTGATGCTGACGGCGAACGTGCCGTCGGCCAAGCGGATCATCGTGCATGGGCCGCAGGGTGAGGACTCGTCTCGTCCACTGGCCTCTGATCATGATCAGCAGTCTTACGTCGAGATCACAATATCAGCTGTATTTACAACACGTTAGTTTGCATCGGAAACGAGCTTAATCATGTGAATATAAGCCAGTAGCTACGTAGCTATCGCGGATCAGCACAAAATTACTGGGAGCCGGTACACGGTATAGCATTTCCAGTAAATACACAGCCATACATGCACTCATTGCTTCATAGCCATGTCAGCCCTCGTGAGCCTAAAATCGGGCTAAAAACATCACACTGCTAGTTAGGAGCATTCAGGACATGAACCACCTTTTGACGCCGCTGGTGATAGCCAAAGTCATGCAATAAAATGTGGTCACTTGTGTGAAATAGAACGTGCCACACGATGATGCGGTGGATCCTCTTTGCCTGGCTTGATTTGCTCCATGTTATTCAGGTTGACTCTTTGAGAATCACTTTACGGAATTTCAAAGACTTGCAAAGCCCAAAATTTCGACGTCACCCCACGAGGTGAGGTCCATTCGTCCATCCCTCACCCTACGAGGACGACCATTCGTTTTAACATGGTATATCCTCTTGTAATTGCGTAAATAATCTGGCGGCGTTTACATGACAGTTTCTGCTACAGGCGTTTGCAGTTAGTTCCATGTTTTAGTAATCATCGTGCGCAATATTGTCCTCTCATTATCTTCTTAATTTATTTTCCTAGCCTAGGTTCTGGAATAAACGTGTCCATGTCTTGTTTTTAAGCCCATTTAAGCCATTTTAAGCCATTTTAAGCCATTTAAGTTTGATTGGTGATGAATCACTATCAATGGCTAATCACAATCACACAATCACACAATCACATGGCTAATACCAATCGCAGAACGGAACTTCAAAACTTGCATATGTAAGTAATCTGACACAGAATGCAGCGTCTCCATCTTTTTCGTGACTAACGGACGTTGTAGTCTCGCTTAATCCTGCTCGAGGCAGGAATTGCCGTGAGCGGAAATTAGTTTGGTCCAAGGACTGATGTTTCGGCGTGCTTGTACGACAATTTGTTACCGGGCTGGAGACGTGCCTCAACTCACTGCACGTACCGATGTGATGTGCTGCCAGCTGATGGAAATCATTAAAGTCCCAAACCAACGGAATCACTGCAAGAACACGGAGGCAACACGTTTTTCGCGGCAGACCAGTGGTAAGGTATCGTGTATGTCCCCATGGGTCCCTTGCCGCCTGGCGTTGCGCCCATTGACTTGAAGTTGTGGGACAGCAGGTCAGGCCTGTACACCGATCCCTGCCGTGTGCTACAGGTCCGGACGCGGGGGGCATACCGTCCCAGTTCCCGATCCAGGAGGACACACAGTTCTGCCAGATCCTGACCGAAGCACGCGAGTTCTTCAGCATCCCGGAGCGAGAAACACGGCTCTTACTTCCTGGTCGACCACAAAACAGGTGCCAACTACGCCGGGCACGAGGAGCAGAATAGACTGGCTGGCCCAGTATATGTTCGTGCACGCACTGTTCAATGCGAGGAGAGCAAAAAGCACGCGTCTTTGGTTTCACGTCATTAAGGCTGTTATGCTGATTAGGTTAGCTGTCATCTGCTTTGCGATCAGACAAAACCCTAAGAATAATTTATCAGAGTAATAATGGGGACATGCGTGACGCCGCAGTCACTGCTATGCGAGTGTTTCACGGAACTTGCAATCAAAACAATTTAAATCAGAACTGCTCCTTTGCATGTAGGGCTTAGGAACATCTGACTTGTTTGTTCAATGGCCGGTTTGGGTTGTGACATAGTGCGCCTGCACGATTATTACATGATCCCTTGACACTACCATCATGACACATTCGAGTTTTTTTCAGGCGTGATTCACAATCCGAAGGCGTTCGTGCGGGACTTTTACTTCTTCAAGCGGTCCCCAGTATCCTCAGCTGAGTCTGATTCACGTCGACCCAGAGGAAGCCTACAACGCCATGCAAAACAACGTGTTCTATCTGAAAATGCTAGAGATCGGGAAGACATTGAAGAGTTTAGCAATGCTCATGCGCCCAGATCAGGTGTGTTTCGGCGTAACATTAAATGGCTTAATATGTTCACGTGATTTTTTCTTTCATGAACTCAAGATGATGCAGCTGTCATGTGCGCAGTAGTCGCAGAGGTGAATAATGTCCGAAAGAATTGCGATAGCATAGAGATCTGGAGCCTGAACGCTCTGAGCGCAGCAGCATTAGTTCATTTGATTCGATGCATTGGGCAAACCAGCGACTACCTGAACTTCTCAGCTGCAAAAAGCACGTTGGCCCTTTGGGGTTGATTTCAACTACGCCTCTTTAACGCCCTTTGGCCAGGCCGTCAAGATCTTTGTTAAGCACTGCGAGATAATGTCATTACACATGATACTTTTAATGCAGGTGAACTTTGCGTTAATTTGGACATCAAGAATGCCTTAATAGACTGCCTCGAAAGCATATTTTCTGGTAACTGCGTCCTAACAACGCTTGCGAAGGTTTCATTTGCATATTACGTTTTTCATCTTACTTGATCTTGCATATCTTATCATGAAGCATCTAGCATATTTGAAAATGAATGAGGAAATCTGCCCCTCATCTGTGGCTGCGTGCGATTCCAGGTTGTGTACCAGGTCCTCACGGAGTGTCTAAGTAGTTCGTGGATGTGCTAGCCTAACTGGTAACGCAGCAATCAGCGAAGCAATGTATTCTACAGGTGGCACAGCGGGTGTTCTTCCCTCCACGAGGAGCTGACCAAGCTGCCGGCGTTCCCGCGCAAGGCTCTTGAAACCGAGTTCCACCTATACAAAGGAGGTCATCTTGGAAAGGTGACAAAAGGGCCATAGGATGCTTACTTCCGCGCAGCCGAATCCTCGTCACTTTGTTCGCAGCATTTAAGCTGTCACCTTCTCATACTTTTGTGGCCAGCGATGGGTGTTGACGAGTCAGAACGGGCGGAAGAAGGCAAGCAGGTACGGTCAAACGCATCCTAAACCTGATCCCAAATTATAATTTCCTTGGATCTTCGTTAACCATGTTCGAGGTGTGGGAGGGAGCGGCGATGCTGGCTACAAATCTGAAGGAGGCTGAGCAGAGGCGCGGGTGACTCCAGAAACTCTCGTCTGCATTGGAGAGACGCCTCTGTGGCATAGTGCGTAGTTAAGTCTGGTTACCTAATCATGTGGCATAGTCTAGTATGCCATCTCCACAGAGCAGACCTTTCACCTTTGCCTTACGTTGATGCAAGGAAGGTGATTGGAATGGGAACATGTGTGGCACCGCCGGCGACGCACCGGGCTCGTGATAATATGACCGGGTTCAGATCTGGTTAACGCGCGGTTTGGCCAAACTCATTATGCGACAGTAGGAGAGCTTGCGACGTTAACACCCGCGGTAGCTCTTCGGAGGTTAGGCAATGAAATTGCGACAGCTCAATGACCTTCCAGGAGCTGAAATGCCTGGATAGCATGCACAAGCTGATTTGGGTGAAGATGATGTCGCGCATGTTCGAGGGTATGGCCGGGAACTTCGCCTACTCCGGCGACATTCACCTCTTCATCAATGTGGTGAACGGCTGCCTGCTGCTGCACTGCGAAGACAGCGCGATGCTGAGGCTCGTCATGGCTACCTACATCAGCGCCGCCCATCAGTTCAAGAACGTGTTCTCCAGCAATGGGTGGGTCGGATGCTGAACCGCTGGCCATATCGGTAGGATAGGTCCATTTGGATATGATTTTAACGATCAAGCACCCCTTTGGGTGTAATCGATAGAAGAAATTTTGGACGTCTGTTTCGTTCGACGTTTGTTACTGACCGCGATGCCAACCGTATGAACAAAGATACCAGGAGTAATTTACTTTCCAGCTGCAAATGCCTCTGCTGCCGCTCTGGCTGTGCTGAGTAGTGCTCTGCTCTGACCAACCCTTCGACTAACGCTGTATCTCTTTTCCCCAGGTACCTGCTGATCATGCCCACCATCCTTCAGGTGTACAGCAACCACCAGTCGAATTCACTGCTCTGCAGGACTGTAGAGTTTATCTGCAAGCAGTTCTACGTGCTACATCGCAAGCCGTTCGTGTTACAGATGCTGGGAAGCATTGCTCCCATGCTGGACCTGAACACAGACTCTCCGTTCGCTGATGCCAACAAGGTCCGCTTGGCTTAACGTTGTCTTGCAACAAGGTTCGCTCGGCTGAACATTGTCTTTGATGGCGTCGAACTTTTGCGCTCAAGAAGAAGGGGGATGATTTGCCAAAACTCACTTTTTGGTCATCTGTTGACAAACACTACATTACGACCACTTGTATATCATTGCCTTCAGGCTTATCATGGCTTTGTGAGCCAAGCGACTCCAATAGGATGAAGAGAGGCATATCACTGGTCTCTTAGCTTGCCACTGCTCACTGTGTCGCTAGAGTGAGGCTGCGGCCTGCTCCGGCTGGAGACAGCCCGCTGATCTGCGCCGCCTGGCCGCCCGCGCAGATCCAGCCGGACACGCTGTTCCGTCTGCTGATATCTCTGGAGACGCCCTCGCCGGACCCGCTCAACACCATCGAGCTGGTGACCATCGAGAAGCCACTCCGCGCGCTCGACTTCTGCTACCACGAGGAGACGGACGACGTCACCATCATGGACGTCATCAGCCTGTGCGTGACGGTGGTGGCGTACGCGGCCGACAGCCGGCGCGCGCACCAGATGCTGAACGTGCTGGAGGCAGTGATTCCGTTCTACCTGCGTCACGTAGAGCGCATCTCTAGCGTGGCCACGTCGGCGGGCCCCAAGGCCGAGCTGAAGGGCGAGAAGGAGGTGATCCACCAGCTGGCGCTGTCCATCAAGACGCTCCTACACAACTGCGAGCCGTTGGCCAAGTGAGGCCGGGGTGGGGGACGGGTCGCTATTCGAAACACGTGTGCACGGGTTCCATACTCACGGTCACTTTCACGGAATTTCACGGATTCCAATTTTTTAGTGTGTTGAGTTTTGGTTGACGTTTTGGGCATAATTATTGGGTACTATAAGTTTGCATCGTTCTGGTGTTTACTGCAGTGCCTTTTGTGTTGATTCCGCACAGGTATTCACGTGTCTGAAGTAACTATTTCGCTTCCATGTTCTAGCTTAGCGAATAGATTAAAACTTCCCTTTCACGTCAACCATATTGAAGGCAATCGATTTCATCCGTTCGGAATATCATCAGAATAACATGTGCATGGGCTGCGCCAGGGAAATGCTGCGACACATCAGAACATACAATGTCAATCTCCGCAGGAACTACACGGGTCCGACTCGTGGCAGCACCGAGTTCAAGACGTCCAGCATGAAGACGTTCACCAGGACGGCGGCGCAGGAGGCGCATAACGCCGCACTCGACCTGGACGAGGACTCACACTCGCGCATGTTTGTCAGCGACACGAGACGCACCAATTTCATGGAGCGTGACATGGAAGACTCCGAGGCAAGTGGAGCACGGTGGCCCAGCTCATAGAAAAAACGACTTTCGCGACACTGAACTGTCCGGCTGATGTGTCCCTAGCGCTAGTGCCAGGCCGACGCCGGTGTCGGCTGTCGCAGCCGCGTACGGGGTAGATGCGGTATTGGTCATGTGTTCTAGACGCAGTGTTGGCCATGGCGTGAGAGGCCTGTTGGAGACGCCAGCCCGCCCTGGACGAGTTGATGAGCTGATGCCGTCGGCCACTGTTGGGCCTGCAGGTGCTGCGCGAGGCCTTCCGTCGGCCGCGAGACACCCTGCTCAACATCGTGGCCGACTTCCTTACCCGCTGCTCGGCCAGACTGCAGGAGCTCAGCAAGAAGCCGGTCGCTGGAAGTGAGAGCAAGCAGGTCGAGTTGCTGGACGCAAAATGCCACAGCGTGAGTCCAGGGAGGTGGTCAGCCACTTAGGAAAACACCTTGCAGTGACTGTTACAGTCGACGCATAAAGGAAAAAGTTTCATGTGGCATGACACAGCCTACATGATGTTGATGAATAGCATCATGTTAAGCTGCGAGCTGCAAGTCGCACGCCGCAGTGTGACACCGTGATCTGAACGGCTGGCATTCCTTCGTGGAATGTTTCTGTTTCATGCGTCGATGCTTTTCGCGAGCGGAAAAGACAAGGCGGTGCAGCAAACTAGCTTTACATGTTGCATTCCCTTGCGGTGATTCAGCTCATGATGACCTCGCCTGTTTCCTGTAAAACGGAACGTAAGGACTTAAGTCAGTGCTGACCTTTTGGCGGCTCATGGACGTTTGCCATATTCTTTCAGAGTCGCACACCGATTTAATTCATGTCAGGGGGATATGCAGATCTTAAGGTTCCCAAGTAACCGTTCTGGCATCGCCCCTCAAGTCCCACAGGTTTACGCCTGGGGTCATTCACTCTCCGATAAAGTCCATTTTTCTGGGCGTCCTGGACAGTGTCAACTACCGCCATTGTGGGTGGCGTTTCGTGACCCTTTGTCGTGGCCGCGTTCTGAGACGTTGCGTGTTCTGCTGCGCAGCGTCTGGCAGAGATCGCACACAGTCTGCTGAAGGTGGCCCCCTACGATCCGGAGACAATGTCGTGCCGTGGCCTGGTCAAGTACATGAACCAGATCCTCACGTACCCGGACTGGTCTCAAGAGGCGCTGAAGCCGACACTCATTATCATCACGCGCCGACTGGAGAAGGTCTTCACGAAGATACTCAAAAAGAGCTTCATCAGGGTATGCGGTGACCTCAGACATGGGTGTAGGTGCGGAATAGGGTGTGAGTTATCTTGGCGCTATATCGTCGGGACAGTTGTCAGCTTCAACTTCTCCATAACTCCCCCCCCCCCCCCCCTCTCTCACCATTTGTCTCATCGTCGGAAGTTCCGGCTCACCGGCCAAAGCCGTGCTAGTTGCGCCGCCCTCGTCCCGAGGTACCCGGGGACCCTCAGCGGACCGAGACCCTCTGAGCTGACCTGTCACCCTTCCCATCTCCAGCGTCACACCGACTGGGTGGCAGCCGCCAACCTGCTCAAAGGCGTGTACACCACGCTCTGCAAGTACCCGTACATCGCGCACCTGCCGCCGCTGAAGGCGCTCATCCTCATCTGTCAGTCGCTGATCGTGGGCGAGAGCGGCGCGGCGGCAGCGGACGGCGCGGCCGCCGACACCGGCGCCGCCGTCCACTACCCGCCGCCCCAGCACTTCGCCTCCACCGTAGTCCGGCTCATAGCCATGCAGATGTTGGCGCAGGGGGTACGTGACAGCGAGGGGCAGGCCAGCCCGTCAGCCATGTGGAGTAGACCTCTAGCCTCGCGCGTTTTTTTATGACTGCGAGCTTCCAGTGCTGCGCTGGTGACGCTGGTGGCCGAGTTTTGGATAGATGTGTTTCGTGCGGGGCGGATTTTCGTAGTGTATGAATATGCGCGGCTTCATTTGTTTCAGGGCGGTACTCCCTTTGCACATCCATTGCGATTGGTGGTTTCCGTTTAACTTAAGTCAAACCATAACCCCCACTGCTCTGGTGTTTCAGATGTTTGAGCACATATCGTTGGTGAGGAAATAAAATAGCCTGATAAAACAAAAATGCACATTAGATATTAGCGAATAGTTCAACCGGGCGTGTTCAACCAGAAAAGAAAACTGAGCATACACCATCTGAACTCTTTGCCGTAGACGGATCAGTTTTGTGGCTGCATCACTTAGGGGATCAGTATCGTCCAAATATCTTCGCTTTGTGCATTGCTCAGTCAAATTAAACCAGCTGGTTGAACACCTCTGAATAAAACAGTGTTCAACAGCTGTTAATCTAAATTGTTCTGGCCCTTCTGCATCACTGATCGTGCCGCCTGGGCACACGAGTGTCTTAGAACCCTATGCTCGATCTCCTGTTTGGACGCTACTCATTTTGCCTTTGCGATTTCAGAACATCCCATGTCTGGTGTCCATACCAGCGCGACGCATGCTCGGGCCGTAGCGGGTAGTCTGCTAGCCATCCAGTTTTATTAGTCTGCAATAGACGCACCGCGCTTGGCAGTAGACCACGGTTCGCTGGGCGATAAGCGCAAGGATATTCAGTTGGCGGTTGCGATTAGTTTGTGCGTATGCGTTTGTGCATCTCCTTCGAACACTCTTCCGCACATGAGACAATGCGCACTTCTTCCCGACTCCACAAACTGACGTTATGACTGGCATCGTGATGATTCGTGGAAAAAGCTGCCACGTGGTGGTCAATATTTTGTGGATATTTCAACAAGCGACTATTGGGAAACATACCTTGTTGCAGACATCGTATATAAATGACGCAGTTATTTCCAGGCATCTGTTGAAAGAATGCATCGTCTACATATGTAAACAGGGCATACACATATGGTGTGATAACAAATCGCAATCTTGCTACGCACACCTGACGTGCCAGGTACTATTTCTAATTAAGACATAACAACTTGTTAGTGAAATCCGCATGAGGTACTTCTAATTGGCCAGATAATGCTGCCCCCCGCCCTCGGAAATTGACGTGCAAGTTGCCGTGCCGCGCAAGCCAGACAATTACCGTGAGGATCATAACACGCTTAACTAGTGTGGCCTGAAGGGCTGACGTGTTGTGTGGCATGCAGGAGGCGCATTCGCTGGAGCAGGTGTGTGGTGGAAGTTCCGTCTTCCCCAGCCCCGAAAAGACGGAGAACATGCTGATGAATCTGCTGCTGCCACTCTGTCTCAGGGTTGGTTGCGGACGAACAGGTAAGTTGTTGTCCAAGGCACCGCCATAGCCACGCAAGCATTGTTACGCATGATATTGGAAATTTTTTAGTCAATTGGGGCACCAGCACAGTCATATTTCGCCTACAATGTAAAACGTTGACTGTGTGATGTCTCACACGTGAGTCTTTTTTTTTGGAAAAAAGGCAAAACGGGTGGGTATAGCTTAACATCAATATAGTCTGCATCTTTGCAAGTTCGTACTTTTACTACGGCAGTTCACACTGTTTCATAGCACCCAAGACCTGACAAGAGCTAATTTGGTAATGATCCCCGTTATCACACTGCACGTTGCTACCCTGGCCAATGACGTCGGGCCTAGTGAGGCATCACAAGGGCGCTCATTGATAAGGCCTGACCACGTGCTCGATTCATCTCGAATGAGTCAAGCACGATGACGCTACTTACCCTGCTCCCTTCCCTCGCCCAACGCGTCTGTTGTTTTGACGTTCTCTCCCATTTGCTTGTTTGCAGACGTTCCCAAGATGCGGCAGGCGGACATCAGCTTCGCGCTGACCGTGATGCTACACGCTCTGCAGCCGCCGGCCTCGACGAAGCTGACGCCGGGCCTGGCAGCCGGCGCCGCCGGCGCCAGCGGCCTCAACAAGACCGAGGCCGGCCAGCACTCGACCAGCGAGGCGCGCACCCACAGCGCCGTACGGCCGTCCATCTACTCAGTGGCGTTCCTGGGTGGGTGGCAGACCACGACGGCGGCACCGTTACCTCACGCCAGCCGAGTGTGACTCGCGCTCGCGGCGTCGGGTGCAGGATGATGATGGGAGGTAGCTGTGTCTGATGTTGTGCTGCCCAGTCACGTGTGTTCCAGTTTGAGCCTGTCCGATGCTTGCTCTTCTGCTCCCCCGAGCACTGAAGTTGTCATCCCAGCACAGGGCGGGGTGGAGCTGAACTCTGACGACGCCACTAACCTTCCCAGGGCTGAAGATCCTGCTGATCTGTTTCGAGAAGAACCTGGCCATGGACTGGCACCGCGTGGCGCGCACTGTGCAGGAGCTGGGGTCACAGGGCTGCGGAGGCCTGGCACTCTGGGACTTCCTGGACTTCGTCGTCACTTACCCCACACCCGTCTTCGTCCTGCTACTACCCTTCATCAGACAGCATGTGAGCGCGGACGCGCGCGCTGGGAGACTCTCGCGTGAGACGCGAGTTGAGGGCAGCTACCAATGCGCTATGTAGGAAAGCATGACGTTGTGTAGGAAGGAGTCAGACTGAAGGTATCGTATATGTGTATCCGCACACGCACAACCTCCGCACCTTCGAAACGACCAGCCCATCTTGGACGACACGTCATAATACTCAGATACGTATGAAAACCATTCGGTGAAATGTAACGGTTACCTTGTCTCGATACAAAAAATCGAAAAACTATCGCCGTTTAGAGCCCAACGTGCAAGGAACTTACCTCCTGACTCCATTGATCTTTCCCATGTTTGATAGCTGGAATCACCGACATACGACTTCGCCGACGAGGTCCACTTCAAGCAGCTGATTCGCGAGAAGCTAGCTGGCAATCAGGAGGAGATGCCACGCATTAAGTCCAAGGGCTCTGTTCTGATGGAGTTGGCTCACGAAATGAAGCTGGTGAAGGAAGAGATCGCCAACTCCAAAACCGGTCAGTGATGGTGCGGTGGGCAGACCGACAAGAGCAAGGTGGGGATATATTCGTTGTCATAAAAGTTCAGCTGAATGTTAAGATAAGTCCGAACAGTAACCAGCACTGCGGATGGATTAATTGCAAATTACAGTCTGGACCATCGTCCTTGCGCTCCATCGTGTATTGGGTGTGTCACCGTCAAATGTTTTCTCGAAACAAATTGACTGGGCGGGATGTGCATGCAATGTTTTATTTTGTACAAAATGGTGCGGGAGACTTTATTCGAAAAATACACTCTTGAACTGCAACAACTGTGCAGTACCCGAAACACCACGAATTATGCACTTAACTCTTACTTATGTGACCCACTGACCAATACACAGATCTTAATGATGACTTGGTGATGACTTAACCCTTGCCCTGGCAGGAGGTCGATGTAATCCCCTTCCTATGTTTTTTTTTTTAGAATACCCCTCCGGCCAATTTTTGCGATCGTACCCGAACTGTCAGTGGCCTATGTGACATCCATTGCACATGTATTGATGCCAAAAACGTCTCGCTAGCTAGCCTGGTTTCGGAGCAGCGGTGATCTTGAGAATCACCTCGCGTCGATTTATGGCTTGGCGCGGCCGGCGACGGCAACGGGCGATGCCGCGGGACGTGCTCGGCGGGTCGACAGTGTCACATGAACGAAGCTGTGTATCACAAACGCATGCTCAAAACCTACAAAACTATACATCATTGTATTCAGAGTCAAACAAGGAACGCGGCTTCGTAGATAGTGCGTCGCCGCAATACATGGACTCGTATGTATGATGTAAAGCTGAATAGGTGCGATTTTCGGGGAGATTTCACCTTTGAACTGGGATAATGGAATCAATTATTGGTCTAACAAAACGGCAATTAACTAGTACTATTCGTGAGATCTCATTGGTATCAATCCACTGGTGTTTTTGCTAAGCTCCTTCTTCATCATTTTTGAAACACCAGGGGGTCGCATCAAACCCTCCCTCCCCCCCCGTCCCCATCAGTTCGCGTTATGAAAAACGGCGAATCATGGCGATTGTTAACTCGAATGATGGTTCAGTCGAAATGGTCTGTTCCAGGGGACTTCGACCATCGCAAGTCAGTGGTGGTAGACCTGCACAGCGACTTCCGCTCTCGTCTGTGGACTGGCTCCGTGTCGGAGGGACCCAAATCTTCCAAAGGTATCCAGAATATGCGTGGTGTGATTAGCTCCTTTTCCAAGAGTGTTTACCAAGTAGCGTGTGGAACTGTGCGCTGTATGGTCTAAACAAAGTCTGATTTCTCCAAAGCTATCTAATGGGTCGTTCTAGTGACTGTTCGATGGCCAGGCCTGTCGCCTGTTCCGGCTCGAATTCGTGCACGCGTGATCATGAGCCGTTGTCTGACCTGCCGTTGGCGCGTCAAGAGACGACGCAGCAGTGCTGAGCTTCCGCACCTGTGCAAGCGACATCATGCTTCATGAGGTTTCGGCAGCCGTAACACCCGACACGTTCGGGACCTGAGCTCCAAATGCTTTTCCGGCGTTTGCACCCTCCACTGCGCAGTGCCAACGTTCGCGACCACCGTTTTGCAATATGGCTGTCCGCTGGGTCATGTCTCGGTCTTCTCAACATGAACTATCTTACCCATTTTCATAACCAAATCAGTGCATTTTGTGCATCAGCCAAAGGGATGCGATCGTCCGCCAATAACCGATTGCTTTCAGCGACGGTGTACATACACGACTTGTATGCAAATGTAAATAAACGCCCGCCCCGTCCTGATACAGCGGTCAGTGTCCCCTCCCCAGAGCCCAGACCCACCCAGACCACTGCATCGGTCCGCCCGATCCCAGTAGACCAATGCATCAGTCCGCCCGATCCCAGTAGACCCACACAGACCGCTGTACCAGCCCGCCCGACCCCGGCCGTCCCGGACGCCGTCCCCGTCGGCAACAGCTGACCGGCCGTGCCCCGGCCTGTAGTGTCTAGCCAGCGTTCGCTGCAGCGGGACGCCAGCGTCAAGAGCGAGCACTGGCCCCAGCCGGCCGGTCAGCGCACCATGCGCGTCTACTCGATGCGCTCGCGCGGCGCCGTGGAGCGCTTCCTGCGTCGCACCAGCTATGCCGGAGCCGAGGACCGGGCCGGTGGGTGTGGCGCGCACGCTGACGTGCGCCGTTGGACGGCCGGTGGGCGCTGTCGGGCGGCGCAGCTCGTGCCGAGCACCAGTCGGACTGGTCGGAGGTGGCATGGCAGAAAGATGTCTACTATGTTGCCATAGGTAGTACCTATTGACCATGTGTGTGTCATGGGAGCTTGCATTAGCGCTTTTAGGCAGAAAGAGGGGCTTTAAAAACTGAGGTGTGCTATGGATAATAATTCAACCTCCCCCTCTCCCTATCCTCCCTGCATACACCTGAGCCTTTTGCTCGCAACCATTTTGAAGAAACAGGCGCGTGCAATGTAGAAACAGGTTTCCATTTAACAAGAAACGTGCTGCCTGTCCGTAACGCGTATATTGTTCACCATGCCATAAAGGATTTGCATGATATGCGTGTGTTCCCTTTCTCACGCAGCCTTTTCATGTGCCTGTAAAAAGAAAAACACAGGCTCGAGGGCATGCTACGGTTTTGACGTGACGTAAGGGAGACCATGAAAGCCGTGTCGAGTGAATTTGCGGCCATTGAGAAAGGGATAGCCGTGCTGACGTAAGGGTTGGCGGAGGGGGAGGGGGACGCCCGGATGCCATGTTGTCACGCTGGGAATTCATTTGACAAGCAAGTACGCTCAAAATTTGGTCAGTCCTGCTTAGTAAATAATTGGCTTTGGGCTTCTGCAGCACTGAGATTCCTATAGTGTGGAATGCATGCAAAAATCAGGGAAGAATAAAGATGCATTGCTAGTTGATAGGATCTGTCGAACAGCCGCGACCTATGAAGGTGAGGGCAGCGTCGCCAGCCATCTCCGGTGCCGGTGATGAGTGCTGATTTCGGTGTAGCTCCACTAAAACCGTGGTCGCGACACATGTTGCTAGTGGCGGCTCTTCATTGAGGTTTGCGGTGCAGCTCATGGCCCTCTTTACGTTCCTCTGCCGGTTCCCTTAACCTTTTGCGATCGATAGTGTGCGCGTGTAAAAATGTGTTTGATGTAGCCGTCATTGGACCAGTTGATGTGCTTTCCACTAGCGTGTCCGCAACAGCCCGGTGGGCACCTGTGTCGATTGTCGCCCGCTGATCGGGCTGGCGGGCGCCCGCGCCGATCACCTCCCCGCGGCCGGCAGAGGCCTCCACGCACACCGATCCTCTGTACCCGATCCGGCCGCCGCACGGCGGGGCAGGTCAATCAAGTCCACCGCCCGCCTCAATCTTGGAACTTCTCACCAAAAATATCTGGGAGACACCTCATACCCACACCCATACCTAAAATGAAACCTATACACCCAACCCAACCGTGTAACCACTTCCAACATGTGCCCACCACACCAACCATGGTTAAAATGAGCCTGTGAATCTGTCTACTGGCCGTCGAGGAGCGCTACAGTTGGCTGTCTTCGCCGCATGACCTACCTCGCTGCTGTTTCTTCTCTCCGCTCTGTGCGCCGCGCTGTTGGCCGTTGTGGTTGCACCGGCCGGCCGCTAGGCGTCGCTGACGCCAGGACCGCCACCTCCGAGCCCCGGCTCTACAGAAAGTCGTTGTTTGTTATGCGGAAGCGCGGCTCCCGCCACAGCACGGCCGACTCGGACACCACGCCAGGTTCGTGTCGGCGACGGGGCTGGAGGGATCGAGCGGGTAGAGGGCACGCAGATAGGTTTGTGTCGACGACGCGGCTGGAGGGGGCGAGCGGGTAGAGGGCACGCAGACATGAGAAGGTGGCCGCTCGCATCGCCGCCATAGCCTACCCGTTGGGCGAAGAAAAAAAAGCACTGCCGCGTGAATGTCGGAGACTGGGTATTTCTCATGTACTCCGTTTTAATATTTCATATTTCGTTCAATGTTTCAATTTGATGCATGTGAAGTAGAGTAAATAGCCTTTGTTCATATAAGAGACAAAGTTCAATGTCAATGTCAATTTTTCCGCTTTCCAGCTTCTTCGGGACTAAAAAGCAGACACAGAAAGACAAACATCGTTTTTGAAAAATTTGCCACTCGACACATTGGCTGAGCTCTGATTTCACCGACTTTCAAACGCTCATACAGTATCGCAACAATACACATACATGACGAACAATCAACAGATCAAATAACGGTTAAAATATAGCAGAATGCTGATTGATGATGCAGACAAACGACATTTTTAACATGCGCTCGGGTACGGGGTCAAAATGACCCCCCGAAGGTTTTTTCCAGAATGGTTTCCGAACAGCGCGGTGTAGCCGCGCCAAATTTTGCATACCTGTAGACAATTGAATAGCGGATCGTTTGACATGACACATTTAGATGTACCTTGTAAGGTCGCTGACCTATGGCAGGTTAAAGTCAGGCCATGGTTTCAGCGAAGGCAATTTCTAGGGAATCGCTCAATCTGATTCAACAACGGAGTGTTTGACGAAGCCATACATCTCTGAGATGCTTTCTTAGGCACCACAAATATTGAATGAGCAAATTACGTTGACCTATGGTCAGGTATGAAGGTCAGACTAAGAACAAAACCAACCTGATTTATTACTCTAAGGCTTGCTGTATGGGATAGTTTCTGGTGCTCATTTCGAATTTATTGACAGGAGGAACCGCATTATACATCTTCCATTGACTTCTTGGAGGTCCGAGCAGGTCATTGACCTAAGATAAGCCGGGTCGACATTTTGTTTTAGGGACATACCGTCTAGCGTAATCTTTGTCGCTTATTCAGAGGCAAAACTCAGAGCAGTCTCCTATGATTTTGGTCAACATGGCCTTCAAAAGGTCAAACAAGGTCACGGACCTCAAATGGGCTTGTGACCTTCGCTTGGAAAGTTGCCTAGGTTCTGGAGGCACTTAAGAGACAAATCTGGAATTTGACCTTGTTTGGCCTTATTTGGCCTAAAGGTCATGACCTAGAAAGATCAAAACTTTTTACGTAAGTGAGTCCATGTACAGGTCAAGACATCCCGTAAATTTGGTGTTTCTAGCTTTCTTAGTTCACGAAATCTCAGGGGAGGCCAAATTGACCCCCCCACCCGAGCGAAGGGCATCTAGCCGGCCACCTGGGCGCGTGTTAATAGAGGCATAGTGCTCAACGTTGCCAAAACAAAGATCATAGATTTAGGCAACTGATAATCTAGACTTGGTTATATACGCGTCTGCTTCTCGCATGCTCCTAGAAGGCTGAAAATCGCAGAGCATGGCCTAGTATGCAATGCCTGTGAGTATGTGTGTGTGTGTGTGTGTGTGTGTGTGTGTCTGTTCGTGCGGTAATGTTCGCGGCCTCAGAACACAGCTAAATGCATAAAGCTTATTACGGGCTCTGCATAAAAACTGTACGCCAAATATGTGTAGCATTCTAGTGCCGTGATTGACGCGTTGACACAGGTCTAGGTGTGCGCCCTCCAATTTACTGAACGGTAACTGCAGGCGACTCAGCAACGGACCTGGACCAGGCGATGAGCCCCGGCTCGGCTGACGAGGGCTCCACATCAAGGCCGCAGCGCCACCGGCTGCAGCGTCAGAAGGCGCAGAGCAGGAAGACGTTCCGTTTCCGGAAAAGTCGCCGGGGAAACAACTTCGAGGTGCGTCAGTCCACCCAGATGGCACGCGTTCCCGCCAAATGGACAGAATTGGAACTAGTATTTGCGCATGCAGCTCGATTTATTATACTGTTGTGGGTGTCAACTACTGCAGCAGTGATTCCTGGCAAGCTCTACAACGTGTTCAGCTCTCAAGGTTTGGAGATAATGACGCTTACTCGGAGGCCAAAACAAGTGATAACTGGATCATGACCCCCGTAAGACCACCAGAGTTTGCAAATAAAGAGAAAAATACTGGACAGCTTTAGAGCACTCCCTGGGGTAAAATCACGCAAAGTCAGACGAGTTTTTGAACATCAGAGCGTCTTTTTGTGTTCAGTCGCTCGTCAGAACAGCCATTGCTCCCCCCCCCCCTTCAAGGTGCCCTTTTTGATTCATTCGAGACCATAGCAGATATTACAGCTCCCTGTTTTGGGTCCCTGTTCCGTGTTACTATTTTCGCCACCCTGCGTGACTATCGTGTGACGTTGGCGCGTTGCCCTCCATGCTCGCCGCACGCGGCGTTAATGACAGTTTGTACGCGATCGCCGCACGACTCACCTGTGTGTGCCATTGCTCAGATGAGCGCACTGGAGGACCAGACCGGCGAGGTAGACACAGGCGCCAGTGGCGCGGAGCCGAGCACGCCGGACGCCGCCGCGCCCTGCGAGATCCCTGAGACCATCGACGAGGTGTCGCTGCCGCTGTCTCCGCGTCCACCGCCGGCCGAAGCCGCGCCGCAGCCGGTCATCCTGAGTGATGTCAGTCCAACCAGCAGCAGCGCCGCCTACCGGGAGAGCCTGTGGCTGGACGAGGAGGACCTGTGTCAGCTGCAGACGCTGCGCGAGTCGACGCCGAGCCAGGGCAGCCCGGTGACGACAGCAGCCGAGGTGAGCAGTCTGCCCGGCGACCTGTCGCCGGCCAGCGGCTCGCTCGGCTCGGACCACACCGAGCACACGGCGCTGCTGCGGCCGGCCGTCGGCACCGGCGGCTCGGTCGGCTCCCTCGAGGTCAGCAGCGACCAGAACACGCTCATCTGATCCCAAGGTCAGCTGGGGCGAGCAAGTCCTCATCTTCTGAGGGAGGAAGATGACAGCTGCCCCTGATGACGCAGAGCAGAGCGACAATCTCATCCGTGGGCCTGCACTGGGCAGGGCGGCTTGGCCTGATTCCTATTGGCCACTCATGGCCCGGCCAGCCCGGACGCGAGTGGCCAGACCCACCAATGTGGAAGTGGCTAAGGTCAGATTTCGTCGACCCTCCACTCCAGCGCGAACGAGACGGCGGCAGGGCGAAGGCCGGTCTGTGCCCAGACCTGGCGAACGTGCTCGGGTGGGGCCGCCTCCGAGCACCCCACCGTACAGGTCTAGAAGTCTCGTCTTGCGTTCCGTAGCTGTAGCGAAATGACAGGAACAGGGCGCTCTCGGACGCCAAGGAAGAACGTACAGGTCCCGTTGGTTCTGGCATGATGATACAGTCGCCTTCCTTCTCTCTCCCCCCCCCCCCCCCCTCCAAACGTCCTGGGACTCCCTCCCCCAAACAGTTCTGACGGCAGAACAAAAGCTTTATCAGCGTGTTGCAGAGTTGTGTGAAGACAGGTAGCAATTTGTTGCCGACTGTGACCGGTTGCCCACGCATCAAAAGACGCGTGCGTGTGACGTGTGCGTGTCGCATGTTGAAACGCGTGACTTATTGAAAGGAGACCAAAGGTTGATTTGGTACAATGGGCTTAATTTTGGGAAGCCCAAATAGTACGAGAGCTGTTGATGTCCAAACACTGCGTTACTATCGTTCAGTGTTGGTCGTCGGCGCAAAAGGTGATAGCTGGGCAAGTGGAATCATGTATATCTAATTGTTCACTGTTGTCGCAGTAACGCTGCTTATATGTATGTGCTTTGGAACTGAAAGGGGAGGATTCCAAGCCAGGCATTATCGTTAGTGTCAGTGCCAAATTGCGCCCAACCAGGGCCGTGGCCGGTGGCTCTGTGCTCGTGCGTGGCTTGTCGAGCGCAGCGCACCGTGTCTCACACAATCCTCGCGCACAAGTGATGTCACGCGCGTACCTGGTGCTGGTCGGCCATATTTACGAGGCACTGCATTGGAACTTGGTAAGGTTAAATTATGATGCATGTATATCAGGAGCGCCGCAAAGCTGCTTCTATCTACATTGCCAAAGGCGTTTTCTTTTATTACTGCTGTCACGTTGTTAAAAATACACGGAACAAGGCATGAATTGATTGAATGACATGGCATTTCTATTCCTGACAAGATGGTAACTTTCAGCGTGATTTTTAAAGCACGTTGACTTTGCAAGTGGCATTCGCATTGCAGTGTCATGAATACCTGCCTAAGACTTAATTTTTTAGCCTTCGTTGGCGGTGCCGCGATTCAGCATCCTATCCCCAGCGACAAGAGGCACTGACAGTTTAGGATAAGTGGGCGAGAGGATTCGATCAAGGTAGATCCGGATCAGACCTGTGATTATCCAGACCGCCTTTTTAAGACCCTGAAAGGGCTGCTGGCTCACTATAGCAGTCACAACCCAGCCTTCCTCCCTCTGAGAAGAACCGTGGATTCGATGTTAAAGTCTGATGGCACTCCTCATGATAGGAGGTAGTAATGGTTCTGAAATACCGATTTATACCATTTTTGCTCTTGTCCTTATTGAGAATGGTTATTATAGATCGTCAATAGTCGTCATATAGATGTCATCAATATCACAGATCGTCAATATCATAGTCGCACAAATCTACAAATCGGGGATGTACTTACTTTCCTATTCAGCTCAGGATTCTACCCCCTCCCCTAAGTTTGTGAAGTGTGTCAATCTGGGAGACGTCCATATTTTGGGGGAAGATTACATACTTTTTCACCTCCTTATTTTTCCTTCAATTTTGCAGGCCAATTTGGAGGGCCTCGGAGTGATCAAGTGTGTCCCAGTCGATGAAGGTTGAGGTTCGGACGATGGCGATATTTGGCTATTGCGCTCGATTCTGGACATGTCGGTCTGGGGTTCGGGCACCGGCCACAACCATTGCATCCCACATGATACCTGATTAAGTCACCGGTCTCGCAATGTTCCTGGCACTCGGTGAGACGTAAAGCCCCAATCCTTGTTATTAACATTTAGGTCCGTGTCAACGTCGTAGGCCCTCCTATAGTACTGGAAAGCAGAAGACAATAGGAACGGCACCTGAACGATCGTGGGTGCCACGGTGGAGCAGTAAAGAAGCTCCCGTCAGCAGAATAAGGTCCTCAGAGCAAGCAAGAAGGAATTAAGACCAATATGGTGGACCCCTGATTAACCGGGAGCACCCCGGCAGGCTAACGTTAGGGTCCGACCGGAGCACAGGACCCTCTGAGCAGAGGGGAATAATCCAAGACCAGTGTACATGAATTAATGCCCGCTAGCGATGGAGAGTGCCTTGGCAAATGAACGAATGAGGCCCAAGACAGCAAGTTAATGGTGCCCTAGCAAATGTGAAGTGTTTGAGATCATTGCAGCGGGCCGCCACGCGATAAAAAGGGCCCGGGCAGGTTAACGGAAAGGCCCCGGACGAGTGAAGGGTTTCCTGCAAATGAGATGAGAGGGAAAGAGCCCTAGATCAATGTAAATGGCCCCTGAGCATTGAGTACCTCGGTGTGTTACCGCCGACGGGCCCCAGCGACAGCATAGGGTCCTTCATGAAGTGGAAAGAACCCGATACCAATATGAAGGACCCCTGAACAACCGAGCGTACTCTGTCATTCGGGACCCCGGCAATAGCGCATGGAGCCTTTCGGACGAATGTAAAGAATCTGTGCAGGACCCTTGATCGATTAAGACTGTCCAGGCTTGTTAGCGGATAGTAGGACCCTAAATTCAACTAGAAAGTACCCAAGAGTGATGTGCAGATCCCCTGAACAATCGAGTGTGCCCAAGCACGTTGACAGATGGGATCCCGTCAAAAGCTGATAGGAAGAACCCAAGACTAAGTGTGATGGGCCACCGAACGATGGAGTGTGCCCGAGCAGCTTAACAGATGGATCCCTGATAAGAGCGCAAGGCCCTTGAAAAAAGAGAAATGGAAGCACCCATTCTGGAGGGCCCCGAACGATCGAGTGTGCCTGAGCGGGTTAACAGATGGGGTCCCCAATAGCAACGTAGAGCCCTCTGCGTGGCACGGAACTCGAAGGGCTCCAGACCCTTGTAAAGGGCCCATCGCCATATCGCGAGCGTGTCGGCAGGTTGACCGAAGCCAACGTGAAGGGCCCCTGAATAACCCAAAATACCCTCGCAGTTTAACACATGGGGTCCCGGTTATAGCGTACCCAGTTTTTCGGGCAAATGGGAAGAAACTGCGGAGGGCCCCTGTTCGACAATGGTGCTCAGGCACGCCAGCATAAAGGGTCCCGACACAACGCAGTACCCTCCGAGCAAATGCAAAGAAATTTAGGGCAACGAGGAAGGCTCCTTAGCGATCGGAATCACCCAGCAAGTGGACATGAGACCCCAGAAAACAGCGTAGGGTCTCCGGGCATCGTAATGAGCCTCAGAGTCTCTTAACTACCACCTTCTCAATCAGTGAATAATTATTTTTGTCTACTGGTGGTGCCTTCACCTTAGCTTGCGACTGTTCTAACTGTTCTTGGTCGCCTGGTAGCCCAAAGACGTTCAATTTTGTTGCGTTTTGTGTTTAAAAAACTGCGTTTGTTTGACCGGCTATGGGCACGCGGGACAGTGGCCATCCCCTTATGGGCACGGCTATGGTCCCGCATCTCCGCTTCTCCATGTGGATCCGCCCCTGAGAGTCGGCAAGTCTCAGTCGCCAGCCACAGTGAGTCTCCTTCAGAGAGGCTCGATCTCACTGACGGGTGCGCACTGCCCCATTACACCAGCCGGCCAGCCAGTACCGACAGACATCGCAGCGAGCCGGATGATGCGATACCCGCCAGCAGTCAGCCGCCGCAGCCGCCGCACCCGAGGCGGTGCCGGCGGCCCACCGCGGCGTCACCGCACCGCCCTTCTGACGCACAGAAACGCTTGAAGATGACCTCCTTACCCTTCGACATGCACCTCTAGACCGCGCTGCCAGCCTTACCCAGTCCATCCCGTCACGCCAGCACTGCTTATGCATGGAGCCAGGGCTGTCGGCGGCGGCGGCGGCAGGAGACCCCGCCCGCCCCGCGGGCGCAGCGGTCCCGGCCGATCCCGCGCCTGCCGCCGCGTCTCCGGCCGTGGCGCCGCCCATCGTGCCTGTGCTCATTCCGCCGGTGAGTTCCGGGGCACGGCCGCGCCCAGGCCAGACACCGCTACCAGGCGCTCTAGGCAATTCGTAGCAACCATGCTCCACTAAATCACATGATCATCAGTGGAATGCCAAGTTGGCTTTGCCATCTGTTGACAAACGAGTGAGATATGGCGTTGTTTTGTCATCTAGCGGCAGGAGTCAAAAGAATTATGCTGATGTAGTGTCAGCTAGCGGAAGAAATCGAAACTAGTTCGAGCGCCGTGATCGCTGGACGCTATGAACGCTGGATGTTACGACTTTGGATGTTGCGCGCTTGGATCCTATGAACGCCCCAATTGGTACGGAATTGGATGCATGTGGGATGTTATGAAAGCTTGATATTGCGATCTTGGATGACATGAACGCTGGACGCTGCGATCTTGGACGTTTTGATGGCTTCCCTTTCGGCGTAGCATGTTACGGCTTTTTCGACAGCGTCGTTCACGACTAACTTCACCGTTCTGCGTGCGCATTCAAGACCTTCTAGACAATAGTGGCGTGTTATTAGGCCTGGCCCACGCAGATTCCTCCTTCGCAGCTCACTTCAACGAGAATTCATATATCACCGATAAACATGCGAAAGCATAGGGAACTAGCGACATAAAAGTAAAGCCTTGGGGCATATGGCTTCCTTTGAATGATATATGATAACTTACACAGACCTGCTTGCTCAAGATATTCTCTCGCTTCTAACCTCACTGGATCGAGCGGGAAAAACGGTGTTTTGGACTGGATCCCTAGTCACATGGGATCTGTGGAAATGGCCTTGCCGATGCAGCAGCCAAGCGTGCTACGCAAGGGACGACCATACTCGTGGACACCGTTACCTGCAAAGGAGATGAACCAGCCTTTTCGTCACTTATGCAGGAGCGATGGCAGAACCGCTGGGATTAGCTCATCAATAAGCTCAAAGTCATCGAGCCTCGGGTCGAGCTTTGGCAGTCATGTTTCCGCAAAGGCAGAAGAGAGAAAGTCGCTCTTTGCCGCCTGCACATAGGGCCCACTTACGTCACACACCGGTACCTCATCTTTGCTGATGGTCTGTCCCGATGCTGTGACCTACTAGTTCTGCACCACGTGTTGCCTGTCGTGACCCAGGTGGAACGCGAGTGCCGTCCTTTGGACGGAATGCCTCAGATCTTAAATTGCTGGGCATTTTAGGTAACGGCTCTTGAGATATTTGAACTGGAAAGCCTCTTAAATTTATATCTGCGGTACGCTTCGCAGCGACGCTTAATCACCTGCACCATGCAAACTTTCACAGTCGTTTAGGCTGACGGCGTTTGCGTTTAAAAAAAAAATGTTTGAATTGCTACTTTGCCTCGTGATACGATAGTTCTGGGTGCTGCAGGGCCAGTTGCCGTCGACGCACTTAAAATCATCATCATGACTACGTTCCCAAAATCCATTGATCAAAAAGGTTCGAATTAAATTATTAAAAAAGTGCACAGAATGTATGTATCTGTGGGTGGTACTGGTTAAAAAATAAGCCTAACTGGTGGGGGAAAGGTTTGTGCCTCCTCAAGGCTTTACAGGGTACCACGAAAATGAAACGACACAACGCCCGCGAAATTCTGAACACCATTTCCTCAGGCACGTTAACACCTTTTTCGCTGTAGCCAGATGTAAAATTTCCATAAAAATTATGCGAAATTGGCCAGATTTCTGCGACATCACTCGGTAACTAGTGTAAACCTTTTACCTCAGGGCGTGTTGCTTCCGTCGGCAACATCATTGTCTACGTCCTAGAATATCTTGCAATATTGTGCACATTACCGGCAATTTTGGACGCCATTATTGTTCAGGTCATTGGTGTACGATAGGTCGAGCTAGCTGATCTTAGAAAAATATTTCTTATTACATTTCATTTTACTCAGAACGCACTAATTTTTTTAACTGCACTATCCAGGTGCTTAAATTTGTCATGAGCGTGTGGGAAATTAAAAGACATAAAGCGTATTCTAAATGTGTTGAATTGACAATGATCCAGAGTGAAAGGGTCTAGACATTCAAAGGCAATGTTCTAAAGTTGGCTCATGCCAGCCCGGCCAGCCATTACCGCAATACTCGCTGAAAGTCGCTTTGCTACAAGTGATGAGACCAAAAATGCTTGAAAATAATCCGATAATAAATGCACATGTCTACACTCGCTGGGACGCTTGTGCAATATTTGGCTAATCTCTATGTGCCTAAACAAGCTATAAGGGTTTCAATTCTTAAGACGCCCTTATGCGAAGGATTTTGAAACTCGTATTGAACGGAAAAGATGCGCCAAATTGCAGGGCCGCATCGAGTTGCGTTCTAAAGCTACCGCAAAAACATGACGGTGGAAGCTGTGATGATGCGGGATGGCGTTGACGAGAACGTAAGAAAACAGCAACCGTACCTGGGGAATGGAGGGTTTTGCGTGCAGTACGTATAACGTAATTCAATATCACTTTTCACCTTTCCCTTCAAAAATGTCTTGAGAGAGAGAGAGAGAGAGAGAGAGAGAGAGAGAGAGAGAGAGAGAGAGAGAGAGAGAGAGAGAGAGAGAGAGAGAGAGAGAGAGAGAGAGAGAGAAAGAAAGAGAGAGAGAGAGAGAGAGAGAGAGAGAGAGAGAGAGAGAGATATATATATATATATATATATATATATATATATATATGTATATATATGTTGCAGGCAAATGATGCTCCAATCAACCCCCCCCCCCATTTGGCTTTTAACCTCTAGACACGGAAGAGAAAGACATTTAATATGCTCGGCCAAATAAGGGTAAAAGTCTCCAAGCGGTGTTATGGAGTCCTAGTAGTACAATGCAAGTGTTTGTAGCAATGTAATCATAAAAAGGTATAGAAATTTCATTATGATAAAGGTTTGGGATATGGGCCACTGAGAGAAAAAATATGTGCGAACAATGTATCTTCTCCTGCAGGAAGATTTTCAGGATAGGGAGCACTGTCCCCTTTTATGTGACGATAGAGGACTTCTAGGACTTCCCCTCCCCCTCCCCAGGAGGCGCCGCCTATGGTCACCGGTGACCCATGGTGAGCCTAAATCTGGCCTTCTTATCATCGTCTCTCTTCCAGCTGTAATCGAACAAGAGTCTGTCATGCTAAACAAGGACGACCGAATGACAGCCAAGGAAACCAGTGTTGCGCTGGATGTCCCACGCACGGGTTCTTAGCACCGCCACAAAGCAAAAGAAGATCGTTGATTGCGACGTGGTGATGTAATTTTTACTTAGGTACCTGTACGGCCGGCGGAGGGAAGAGCTACGCTGTCTGCAGGGTTTCGAGTACTGTCGTCCTGGGAAAATGCTGTGAGGCATCAGCTGACATTGTGACGTCACTGAAAATGGTTTTGCGTCGATCGGGATAGGGGTTCTTTTGGGCCGACTGAAGGCCATAACGCTTTTGCTAGTGATATGTCACTGGTATTCGGCTGGGTACGTGACGTCACTGACCGTGAGTTTTTCAGGCTCTTTTGGGTCCACCGAATGCCGTAAGGTATCAGCTGGCGATGTGTCGTCACTGGTATCCGATTAAACATCAGGCGCGACCGGCCTCGTTCCATCTTTACTTTTCGTACCTGTCTGCTGCAAGCATTTGCTTGCCGCATAAAGGTTTGACCGAATCACGTCAATGTGTGACGTCACTAATCATCACTTCATACGAGTGCACTTAGGCCCCACGGCCACGCTGTGTTATGGTCCGCGAAGTATCACCGGATAGCGTGACGTCACTGGTATTCGAATAAATACTGGGCGCAGCGGGTTCGTGCTTCATTTTTACCTTTTTACCCGTCTATTGCAAGCATTGGCGTGCTGGATGTAAGCTGCCGAACCACCTGAGTGTGTGACGTCACTGGTCATGAGTTTACCGGTGTTTTTGGGCCAACTGAAGGCCACAAGGTGTCAGTTAACGACGTTCACTGCTATACGACTGATTGTAAGACGTCAATGGTCGTGGGTTTTCACGGGCCCTTTAAGACCGACGAAATGCCGTAAGACATCAGCTGGCGATATGACGTCACTGGTATTCGGCTGGACATCGGGCAACGGCCATGCTCCATCTATACCTTTCGTACATGTCTACTGCAAGTATTGGCGGATTTTTTCGGCCAACTGAAGACCTTAAAGCATCAGCTAACGATGTGACGTCACTGGCATTCGACTGTGCGTGATGTCACTGGTCATGAGATTGGACGGCCTCTTTTGGGCCGACGAAAGGTCATACGGCATTAATTGACGATGTGACGTCACTGGTATTCGAATAAACTTCAGGTGCGACATGCCATGCTCCACCTTTACCTTTGGTACCTGTCCATTGCAAGCATTGCCGTACTGAAGGAAGGCTCTGCCGAATTACCTTAGTGTGTAACGTCACTGACCATTAATTTGTATACTCTTTTGATCCCACCAGGCCACAAGACAGCAGCTGACGATATGATGTCACTAGGTTTCCACTAGACATCATGCGCAACAGGCCATGCTCTATCTTTACTTTTCGTACCTGTCTACTGCAAGCATTCCAGTGCTACACCAAGGCGATGCTGAATCATCTCAGTGCGTGACGTCACTGGTCATGAGTTTATACTGGTTTACTTGGGCCGCCCAGGACCACAAAGCATCCTATGCTGTGGAGTATCACGGGACTATATCACATCACTGGTATTCGGCTTAACATCAAGCGCAGCAGGTCACGCTCCATGTTTACCTTTGGTACCTGTCAACGATATGACATCACCGGCGTTCGACTTAACATCAGGCGCAACAGGTCATGCTCCATCTTTGTCTTTCGTACCTGTAAAAGTATTGGCGAGCTGAATGATGGCTCTGTCGAATCACCTGAGTATGCGACGTCTTGGGCTTTTACAGGTTATCTTTGGCTGAGTGAAAGCCATAAAGCATCAGCCAACGATATGTCGTCACTGGTAGTCCACTGAGTGTGTGACGTCACTGGCCATGAGTTTTTACGGGCCTTTTTGGACCGACTTTACGCCATTAGGCATCAGATAACAATATGACGTCAATGGTATTCAACTAAACATCAGATGTAATAAGCCATGTTTCGTCTTCACCTTTTGCACCTATCTACTGCAAGCATTCGCGCGCCACGTAATGCTCTGCCGAATTATCTGAGCGTGTGGTGTAACTGGTTATGAGTTTACACGGGCTTACTCGGGCTGACTGAAGGACATCAAGCATCAGCTGACGATATGACGTCATCGGTATTCGACTAAACTCCAGGCGCGACAGGTCATGCTCCATCTTTACCTTTCGTACCTGTCTGTTACCAGCATTGGCGTGCTGAAGGAAGGCTCTAGAATCTCCAGGGTATGTAGCATCACTGGTCATGAGTTTTTTTGTGGCGCTTTGGAACCCCAATAGGGTATAAGACATCAGCTGACGATATGGCGTCACTGGTATTCGACTTAACCTCAGGCGCGACAGGCCATGTTCCATCTGTACCTTTCGTACCTGGGTACTGCAAGCATTCGCGTGCTATATCAAGGCGATGCCGAATCATCTCAGTAGTGTGACGTCACTGGTCATGAGTTGGTGCGGATTCTCTTGGGCCGCCCAATGCCAAAAAAACATCATATCCCGTGAGGCATCACAGGATGATATGACGTCACTGGTATTCGACTTCACATCAAGTGCAACACGCCATGTTCCATCTTTACGTTTCGTACCTGTCTATTACGAGTATTGGCGGGCTGAATAAAAGCTCTGTCGAGCCTCCTGAGTGTGCAACGTCACTGGTCAAGAGTTTTTACGGGCTCTTTTCAACCCCCTATACGGTATAATGCATCAACTGACGAAATGACGTCACTGGTGTCCGACGTAACATCAGGCGCAACAGACCATGGTCTAACTTTACCTTTCGTACCTGTCTGTTACAAGTATTGGCGTGCTGAATGAAGGCTCTGTCGAGTCTTTTGACTATGGGTGAATACTCAGGTGAATCGGCAGAGCCTTCATATAGCACGCGAATGCTTGCAGTAGCCAGGTACGAAAACTAAACATGGAACATGGCCTGTTGCGCCTGAGATTAAGTCAAACACCAGTGACGTCATATCGTCAGCTGATGTCTTTTACCCTATGGGAGGTTCGAAACAGCCCTAAAAACTCATGACCAGTGACGTTACACATTCATGAGACTTCACAGAGTCTTCCTTCAGCACGCCAATGCTTACAATAGACAGGTACGAATGGTACAGACGAACATCGCCTGTCGCGCCTGGTGTTTAGTTGAATACCAGTCACGTCACATCGTCAGATGATGCCTGATGTACTTCAATCAGCCCGAGTAAGCCCGCGTAAACTCATGACCAGTTGCATCACACGCTCAGGTGATCGTGCAGAGCAGAGCAGATCGTGCAGATCGCGAGTACTTGCAGTAGATAGGTGCGCCAGGTAAAGATGAAACATGGCTTATTGCACCTGATGCTTATTGAATACCAGTGACGTCACATCGCTATCTGATGCCTAATGGCCTAAGGTCGGCCCAAAAAGGCCGTAAAATCTCATGACCAGTGACGTCACACATTCAGTGGATTACCACTGACGACATACTGTTAGCTCATGCCTTTTGGCTTTCACTCAGCCAAAAAAAGCCTGTAAAAACTCATGACCACACACTCAGGTGATTCGGCAGAGCCATCATTCAGCTCGCCAATTGTTTAACAGGTGCGAAAGGCAACGATGGAACATGACCTGTTGCGCCTAATGTTAAGTCGAACACCAGTGACGTCATATCGTCACCTGATGCATTATACCATGTAGGGAGTTGAAAAAGGCCATAAAAACTCTTAACCAGTGACGTTACACACTCAGGAGATTCGACAGAGTCTTCATTCAGCACGCCAATGCTTGTAAAAGACAGGTACGAAAGGTAAAGATGTTACATGGAACGTTGCGCTTGATGTTGAGTGGAATACCAGTGCCGTCATATCATCCCGCGATGCTTTACGGGATATGATGCTTTGTCACATTGGGCGGCCCAAGTGCATCTGTATAAGCTCATGACCGGTGACGTCACACACTCAGATGGTTCAGCATCGCCTTGATATAGCACGCGAATGCTTGAAGTAGACAGGTACGAAAGGTAAAGATAGAACATGGCCTGTTACGCATGATGTCTAGTCGAAAACCAGTGACGTCATATGGTCAGCTGATGTGGTATGGCCTATAGTGGGTTCAAAACAGTCTATAAAAATTCATGGTCAGTGATGTTACACACTCAGGTAATTCGGCAGAGCCTTCCTTCAGCACGCCAATCCTTGCAATGGACAGGTACCAAAGGTAAAGGTGGAGCATGGCCTGTCGCGCCTGAAGTTTATTCGAACACCAGTGACGTCACATCGTCAGGTAATGCCGTATGACCTTTCGTCGGCCAAAAAGAGGCCGTCCAATCTCATGACCAGTGACATCACATACAGTCGAATGCCAGTGACGTCACATCGTTAGCTTATGCTTTATGGCCTTCAGTTGGCCCCCAAAAATCCATAAAAACTCATGACCAGTGACGTCACACATACACAGGTCATTCGGCAGAGCCTCCCTTCAGCACGCCAATACTTCCAGCAGACAGGTACGAAAAGTATAGATGAAGCATGGCCTGCTGCCTGATGTTCAGCCAAACATCCGTGACGTCATACCGTCAGCTGATGCCTTACGGCATTCGGCCGGTCCCAAAGAGCCCATGAAAACCCACGGCCATTGACGTCACACAATCAGTCGTATAGCAGTGACGTTCTTAGCTGATACCATATGGTCTTCAATGGGCCCAAAAACACAGGCGATTTGGTACCTTTCATTCAGCACGCCAATGCTTGCAGTAGACAGGTACGAAGGCAAAAATGAAGCATGGCCTGTTGCGACCAATATTTAGTCGAATATCAGTGACGTCACGCTATCCGATGATACTTCACGGAACATGATACACCGTGGCCGTGGGGCCTAAGTGCACTCGTATCAAGTGATAATCAGTGACATCACACATTCAGGTGATTCGGTCAAACCTTTATTCGGCACAAAAATGCTTGCAACAGACAAGTACGAAAGGTAAAGATGGAATGAGGCCTGTTGCGCCTGATGTGTAATCGGATACCAGTGACGGCATATCGTCAGGTGATGCCCTACGACATTCATTTGACCCGAAAGAGCCCTAAAACCTCACGACCAGTGACGTCATATACCCAGTCGAATACCTGTGACATCATTTCGCCAGCCAGTGCCTTATGGCATTCAGTCGGCCCAAAAGAGTCCCGATCGATGCAAAGCCATTTTCAGTGACGCCACAATGCCAGCTGACGCCGCACAGCATTTCCCCAGTCCGACAGTGCACGAACCCTGCAGCCAGCGTAGCTCTTCCCTTCGCCGGCCGTACAGGTACCAAAGTAAAAAATAGCTGGTGGTGAATGTCTCACCTCCTCCGCTATGAACAGAAACAGCGCGGTGCCATCAACTTGTTACCTCATTATCTGGTTCTCGGCAACCAGGCGACAGTTGTCTAAGGCGACAATTTTCTGAGGTCTGCGACGAAATCTAGGCTCGCTCGTGGGAGGTAGGAAAACGCCAAGCAGGGCGTATAAGGATCCGATGCGTTAAGAGGTTTGAGAAGCAAGTTTGGCATTTGAGGTTTGGCAAGCAAGCAAGCCTTGGACTGATTTGCTCGGAGTGACGATGAATCCTCTGAAAAAGTTCGGATCTAAACGCGATTTATGTCTCGTTTATTTCCATACGGCATCGTAGTGCTCAAAGTAGAATTACGGGGTCTGAGATGTGGCTGACGGCTCCGACCGTACCCACCCCACATTTGACACCGCCGTTTTGCTGGGGGCGGGGAAGGCAATGGTCAATGCTGCGGTGCATGTTGCGATGTGCCAGCTGTGGCGAAGGCTATGTTCTTAGAAACGACGCAAATTCGCAAGGCTTTGACGAATTGAAAGGTACGATCGTGAGGTATAGAGGTTATAGGCCATGCGTTAATCATCGCCAGGCACACTCCAGCGGGTCAGAGCACCCGCAACACACCATCGGAACACAACATTCGTCAACTCCTAAGAAGACTCGCAATCGCCGGTCTTATGTTTGACTCGAGCTGAACCATGAATTGGCTCATGAGTTAATCGCTCTGGATGAGTCGTGAGCTGAGTCGGCTCACTAGAAAAACGCCGCTTTGGGTTATGAGCAAAATCACATTCTTCGTAAAGTTTGTGAGCTGAAACCATGAGTCAAGCTATGTTGTGTCAGTGAGTCACATGATTTGAATGAAAGTGGTAACATGAGGAAACACAGCGCACTCCGGTCAAATCAACAGACCATTTCAGGGTGTTAAAAAAACAGCGTGCAGCCTTAGTTATGAAGCTTTTTTTGCAAGTCAGCACAAAGTTGCTATCGTTATTTCCACGCAGCAAACACAACTTAACCCGATCCTTAATAGGCGCCCGGGCGGCCGGCTGGATACCCTTCGCTCGGGTGGAAGGGTCTATTTACCCCTCCCCTGAGATATCTGGAACTAAAAAAGCTAGAAACACCAAACTCACAGAGTATGTTGACCTGTACGTGAACTCACTTAGATCAAAGTTTGCGGTTCCTAGGTCACGACCTTTGGGTCAAAAAGGTCAAATTCCAGGATGGTCTCCAAGGTGTGCCCAGAACCTAGATGACTGTTTCTAAGCAAAAGGTCTTATGCTAATTTAAGATCAGTGACCGTGTCTGACCTTTTGAAGGTCATAGTGACCAAAATCATACAAGACCGCTCTGAGTTTTGCACTTCAATTTGACCTGGGTCATTTATGGTCAACGATCTTTTTGACCTGTAAGAAGTTCATGAAAAATGCGGTGTTCAAATTTCAAAAATAATGCGGTTCCTGCTATCAATAAATTCCAAATGAGTACCAGAAACTGTGCCATACAGCAAGCCCTAGGGTAATAAAACAGGCTGGTTTTGACCTTGGTATAACCTTTATACGTGACCTTAGGTCAATGTTATTTACTCTTTCAATTGTAGTGTTGCCTACGAAAGCATCTCAGAGATGTATGGCTTCCTCTAACACTCCGCTGTTGCATCAGGCTGAACGATCCCCTAGAAATTGACTTCGCTGAAACCATGGCCTGACGTTGAACTGCCATAGGCCAGCGACCTAACAAGGTACATCTAAATTATTGACACCAAACGATCCGCTATTCTATTGTCTATAGCCATGCAAAATTAAGCGCGGCTACGCCGCGCCGTTCAGAAACCATTCTGGAAAAATCTTCTGGGGGTCAATTTGACCCCCACCCGAGCGGGTGTTAACTAAAGCTTGCTGAATCTCAGACAGGAATGAGAGGCATATTACGTGGTGCAGGCATACAACATTTTATATCCTAGGCCTGGATCGGTGAAGATTTTCTACTGCCTATAAAATCTAAGGGATGGACATCTTTTTCAATATTAATCTTCACAACGAACAACTTATCCATACCTGACACCTCGTTCACTACTACCTGAAACGCCGGTAAACAAACTTTTGACGAGGACGTATGAAATAAACAGCAATAACGGCGAGGCCGTTTTGTCTCATGTGCTGATTGGATGTCACGCGTGACCTCTCAGGTGTCGCGCGTGACCTCTTCCATCAGTAACTATTTCTATGCAACCCGCAATTTTAAGAATTTGGCCTCCACATTAAGAAGTCTTGGAATGTTGGTTAAGTGGCGCACAACACTATTATATACGTAGCACGGAAACCTGCTTTGATTCCTAACCCATAATAATGCGACCTGATTAGATGGGCCAAGGGTACCCTGATTGAAACGACAGTCGGACACCTACTTCATCCTATCTCTAGTTCAGCTGTTCAGAGTTCAGGTCATTTCAGTTCAGTTCCTTGCTGACTGGAAGACTTGGGTCAAGTAAAGTGGATTTTTCTCGGGCTTGTTTGTGACAAATGCAATCTTAATTTGTAATGTTCATTAAGTTCAGATAAATAGGAAACTGCATAATGTTTGTAACGTGTGCTAGCTAATCGCTACTGCGAGAACTGCGATCCGATGTTCAGTTATTGACAGTGCCATCGCCGACGTGATGGCAAGTAGCGATGTGATTACGTATGTGTGCATGCACTCGGCTGACACTTAGCAGGTACATACCGCGAACTGTCGGTTCAGTACAGTCTATTCCACGCTATACAGCCAATGGGTTTGGGTCGCAAGTGCCAGGTAGAATATGCTAGCCTGGAGCTAAGACCTATGAGAGCTGGTTGGGGGCAGGTTGCAGGACAGGTATTGTTTGCTGCACTGCAGTTGGTAGGTTCAAACTATGCACTTGCTTCCAGGTTATTCATATATATTTTGATACCATGACACATACGCATGCACACGCACACACACACACACACCACACACAACACACACACACCACCCACCCACACACACACACACACACACACACACAAACACACACCACACACACATACGCGCGGCGCATATATATTATATATAATAATATATAGATATATATATATATATATATATAGATATATATAATATATATCTATATCATAGATATATATATATATATATCTATATATAGCTATATCTATATCTAGATCTAATCGATATCTATATCTATATCTAGATCTATATCTATCTATCTTATATATATATATATATATATATATATATATATATATTAATATATACCTGATCGAATCTTTTAGACCTGATCTAATATATACGCGCGCGCGCATATATATATATATATATATATATATATATATATATATATATATAGCCAGACCTGATCGGAATCTTTTATTTTTCAAGATGCGTAGTGATGAGTAATTCAATGCAAGCAGTGAGTCTGACCCGAGTCGAATAAAAAAGCGGACTGGGGATGAGTGATGCTAGTGATGTGATGTGATGTGATGATGATGCTACCGAGTGATGAGCTAAATCAGATCTCAAAATCTGAGCCAGTCCTGCGCCGACTAAAAAAAAGTGAGTGGATCACAAATCTTGCGATAGCAGTCCTGTGTTATTGTGACAGCTGCAAGGCAAATGCATGTCTTGTATCGCTTATCCGGCTTGCAACGGTGGTGCACTCTGAATCATCATAACGCATCTCTGTCGTCCGCTAAACATGTTTCTCCGCGCGTTTCCCTTTCATCGTATTTGACCGCTGACACCGATAAATAAAAGGGAAATGGTTTAATTACTTAGCAACTGCGCCAACCTTAGCTCTCAGAAAGGGTCCAGTGGATTTCAATAAGCGGTCGCCTCTGAAACCTGTCCCATCGCTATGGGATCCACGTGTGGATTTCTCATAAATCAAATGGTCTTCCATCAGGCCTCCATTCCATCAACAACATTATTTGTGAAGCATCACCAATGCGATGATTCAAGCAAGTGAGCCAAACACCGGGAGGATTGTATCCATAGGTCGAACATCCATGAATATTCCATATCCATAGGTCGAAACAAAAGCCTGCAGGTATCACAAGAGTCTTCCACGACCACCGCGCAACTACTGCCGAGCAACATGACATCCTCGAGGTTGCCGGCCGGATAATAATGTTCTGTCTTTGTCACGCCTGTTACAAGTGGCGTGCTGACACAGCGAAGTTTGTATGCTAAAAGGATACGCTGATCATGTCCATGCTCAGTGGGTTAATCGGGCAGTACCGTACCGCATGACGTCACTGGTCGGCACAGGAGGGTAAATATGTCTACGGCATCTCTCTATCGGGTAAGCTAAAAACCAATAGTTTGAGGCACACTAGGAGGTGGCACAGTTCTAGATGTTTTACGATGACTGCGTTCGTATATGCTCGTCAAACAGGGCTATTTGGCCGTCGGTTTCTTGTCATGCTAGTTGGATAGGGGACCGAGGCGTAGTAGATCCGTTGAAAAAACAACAATACTGGGATGGCGGATTCGGAGCACTAGCAATAGATCATGTTCGGCATTCAATCAGCTTAAAATCCGTTCCAGTAGAAATTAAGTTTTTCTTATTGCTTTTCATGTTGTGGCTGCACTGGACTCATGATCTAAACTAGCGGTGGCGCGCAAAACAAAAGCATGTTACCCAATTTAGTTCTCATGAGACCTCAAAACAAAGCAGTTCTGGTATCAGCTTAAAGTAAAACAATGATAGGTTCGTAGCCACCATAGGTAGAAGCCACAATGTTACTTGGCACACAAGTCTTCACTAGGCTGGTGAATCAATGGCATTACTATCACGTTTGGGATGTGGAGAGAAAAGGTGGCTTGGCTTACGTTTAACAACATAAAAACCGTCGAATGTGAAATGATTTTTCCCCAGTGACTTCAGTGATCGCTCATTTGAGCAACGATTTGGAGATTGCGGGTCAAGTCACCTCGCTGCAACCTCAACGGCGACTGAACTGCGAGGAAGGATCAAAGAATAAGTACATAGAATAAGCATATAATGAGATCAAAGATAGTCTTTGAGTGGTGGCGAATTTTTTCTGTGCTTTTGTAATATTTTAGTTTAAAAAAATGGGAGCCAACATTGGAGGCTCAGCTCGACATCAAGGGGGCAGGGCTCTCACTAAACAATGTTAATCGACAGCTCGTGTTCGGCTGTTACAAACATAAGCAATGTAATCAAAGAACTAAGAATTTTTGTTCGCAGGTAATGCTGCGAACCTAGGAACAAGAATGTAGCCTTTTTACGAAATAGCCACTGGATACCATGAACCAACATCGAGAACCAGACACTTGTCTGGATGGTGACGGAGAGACGTGAACGAACGGTTAATGGCTTCATGCCCGATGGCAGTGATCGTTCGCTTCACCTCCCATCCGCCAGGGAGTGCCTGAGTCATAGTGATCGTCCAAACCGCTGAACGTCGGGGCTGGGCCCGAGAACTTTCCAGACAGTCGGACAATGCTTAGTCATTGTGCATGATTACGTCATTGCATGGCGTATCCTGAACGCGACATCAATATCTCCCACGCATGCCGTCAAGTTTGCCGCCACAGCATGCCCAATCCTATAACTGCTGATATGAAACAGATATCGCCTAGCTAACGATGATGTTCAATGTTGATGCCTTTCAGCCGGCGGGAGGCAGGAGCATCTCAACGGGGATGCACAGAGCCAATCTAGCTTATAGTAGTATAGTTTATCCAGTTTATTTGGTCGGTGCACTTTGGAGGCTTTCTTCGTCTATGCTCGTGGTCCTACCGTCCTTCGAGGATGTTGGCATGCACTGTGTCATTCCAGCGCGACGCACCGTCCCTCTGCGCTGTATGGCTGCCAGTGTCTCGCCCCGTCACCATGGCAGCGCCGTCGCGTCCGCCTCGCTTGCAGCGCCGTCCGCCGTCCGCCTCGCTTGCAGCGCCGGTGGCGCCGCGAACCGTCATGACATTCATCGGCCCGCCCCACCGACCGCTCAGCTGACGGTCGATAACCTCCCTCCGGCTGCGGGCGGCTCTGGCTTTGGTCTCCCTCGCTGGCAGACGGCCCGACCTTGGCGGGCTCCGCCGCGCGTCGCCCGGCGACTGTGGCATTGCAGGCGGGAGGCGCGCGTGTGTGCACGTGTGGGGTAGGACGCGTCTTCTCACGAGACATACGGTCAGGTATGGCGTACCTGACAAGGTGGCATGTATGGCAGGACATGTTGTATTTGTGGCACGGATTATTTGTTTTAGCTTCGGGGCGTGGTTTCGAGAAGCCAGTTCGGGTGGTTTCTGCCCAAGGTTGGTCAATCTGGGGGGGAGGGGTGACCGCAAACGCTTGTCCTCCAACTTTGGCCATTTGATTTATGTTTCAGGTAACAGGACAAAGTCAAGTGTCTCATTTGTTTGCTGCACATATCTTTGTTCTCGAATTTTACGTGCGCAGATCTGATGGCAGTTCTTCATACGTAAAACGGTATTCTTCAAATACTTCACCTTTTTTAGAAGAAAAATCTCCACCGCGAGCGTTTTACGCGCAGTGCGGCACGGGCTCAACCAGCTCGCGTTAGCAGGATTGCCCGACTTTGAAATCACACAATCCGAACGACATCTTTAGCACCAAAAATAAAGAGCAGGCAATTAACATTATACACTACGTCGTTTCGACCACTGCTACTCACAATGCTCGCATGATCGCCTATCATCTTCAAGAAATAACCATCTGATAATATAATAATTTCGGCCACAAGCAGGTCATATGATTTTTAACACGCAGACAGCCGACGACTTATAGCATTGTACTAAAAGGGCAACATAAGCACCAAATTACGTACATTCGGGCAATCAAGAAAAGTATCCCAGTTCTTCACATTCGTGTCTCGAATTGATATTTCCAAACAGACAGCACAGAGAAAAACCCAACAATGTCGGCGGAACTGAAGCATTTCCAGCAGTCTTAAAAAGCGGACCAAGCCACGGGAACCAAACACCGAAGCCAAGCCAACGTTTTCGGTGCGGTACATTGACGTCTATTAGCGCAGTGCATCTCATACACGAGTCCGGATAATGTGATTCACACTTCTTAGGACCAAACACATCGTGACGACCTTGTCGCTTAAACTACAACACTTGGATTCAATTAATATGACTACTCCGTTTGCCGTGACATGCTGCCATCATGCCGTGCAGAGGGACTATCGTAGTACCCTCTTAAAGTAGTGCCACCTCTTGTACAATTCCAACGAGCAATGCTTGAAATCGCTCTGACATCCAGAGACATACTCTGCCGAGATAATATGCCAACAGCCACCCTAAGGAAACGGATCAAGCCTCGGAAACGAAGACTGAAGCAAGGCCAGCGTTTTCGGTACGGTACATATACGTCTGTTAGCGTAGTGCACCTCACACGCGAGTCCGGATAATGCGATTCACACCCTTAGAACTAAACACGTCGTGCTGACAATGTCGATGGAACTGCAAGACTTTGGTCCGATGAATAAGACTCATGCGTTGCCGTGAGATGCTGCAATCATGTCGTGCAGAGGGACTGTCGTAGCACCCTCTTAAAGTAGTGCACCTCTTGTACAATTCCAACGAGCAAGGCTTGAAATCGCTCTGACATCCAGAGACATGCTCTGCCGAGATATTATGCCAACAGCCACCCTAAGGAAACGGATCAAGCCCCAGGAAACGAAGACTGAAGCAAGGCCAGCGTTTTCGGTACGGTACATATACGTCTATTAGCGTAGTACACCTTACACACCGAGTCCGGATCATGCGATTCACACTTATTAGGACCAAACACATCTTGCTGACGATGTCGGTGGATATGCCAGACCACCGGTCCGATGAATAAGACTCATGCATTGCCGTCAGATGTTGCCATCATTGGCGGACGGACTGCAGTAGCACCCTCTTCAAGTAGTACCCTCTGGTATAATTCCAATTGGCGGGACCTAAAAAACCGCTATGACTTCCAAAGACATACTCTACCGAGAGATAATATGCCAATAAAAATCCTAAGGATACGGACCAAAGCCTTGGAACCGAAGACTGAAGCTAGGCCAGCGTTTTCGGTACGGCACATATGCGTCTGATTAGCGCAGTGCGCCCTAATGCACGAGTCCGGATCAGGCGATTCACACTTATGGAAATTAAACACATCGTGCTGACATGACGGTGGAACTGCGAGACTTCGGTCCGTATGAATAAGACTGATGCATTGCCGTGAGATGCTGCCTCATGTGCGGACAGGCTGTAGTAGCACCCTCTTAAAGTAGTACACCCTCTTGTATAATTCCGATTGGCGAGGACCTAAAAACCACTCTCTGAAAGGCAAAGACCACACCCCGCCGAGATAACATCCCGACACGAACCCTGAGGAACGAACGGCCAAGCCCCGGGAACCGAGGGACCGAAACAAAGCAACGGTTTAGGTACGGTATATCTACGTTTAGTCGTGCGGTGCACCTGAAACAAGAGCCCTTACAACGCGATTCACACTAAGTAGAATAAACACATTGTGCCGACAATGTCGGTTTGAGCTGCAATGGTTTGATTCAATGAATAAGACTCATGCACTGTCGTGGGATGTCACCATCATGTGCGGACAGACTGTAGTAGCATCTTCTTAAAGTAGTGCGCCTCTTGCACAATTCGTTGGCGAGACCTAAAACACTGCTTTGTCATTCAAAGACACACTACCCGAATAACGTGTCAACAGCAATTCTAAGGGAACGGACCAAGCCCCCGGAAACCCGAAGACCGGAAGCGAGGCCAACGTTTTCGGTACGGTACATATATATTTATAAGCGCAGCGTACCTTATACCATCGTCAGCAAGATGTGTTTAGTCCTAATAAGTGTGAAATCGCATGATCCGGACTCGTGTGTGAGGTGCACTACGCTAACAGACGTATATGTACCGTACCGAAACGCTGGCCTTGCTTCAGTCTTCGTTTCCGGGCTTGGTCCGTTTGCTTAGCGTGGCTGTTGGCATATTATCTCGGCAGAGTACGTCTTGGATGTCAGAGTGGTTTCTAGGTCTCGCCAATTGGAATTATACCAGAGGTGTACTACTTGAAGAGGGTGCTACTGCAGTCCGTTCCGCCAATGATGGCAACATCTGACGGCAATGCATGAGTCTTATTCATCGGACCGTGGTCTGGCATATCCACCGACATCGTCAGCAAGATGTGTTTGGTCCTAATAAGTGTGAATTGCATGATCCGGACTCGTGTATAAGGTGCACTACGCTAACAGACGTATATGTACCGTACCGAAAACGCTGGCCTTGCTTCAGTCCTCGTTTCCTGGGGCGTGATCCGTTTCCTTAGGGTGGCTGTTGGCATAATATCTCGGCAGAGTATGTCTCTTGATGTCAGAGCGATTTCAAGCCTTGCTCGTTGGAATTGTGCAAGAGGTGCACTACTTTAAGAGGGTTGCTACGACAGTCCCTCTGCGCGACATGATTGCAGCATCTCACGGCAATGCATGAGTCTTATTCATCGGACCGAAGTCGTGCAGTCCATCGACATTGTCAGCACGACGTGTTCAGTTCTAAAGGTGTGAATTGCATTATCCGGACTCGTGTGTGAGGTGCACTACGCTAACAGACGTATATGTACCGTACCGAAAACGCTGGCCTTGCTTCAGTCTTCGTTTCCCGAGGCTTGATCCGTTTCCTTAGGGTGGCTGTTGGCATATTATCTCGGCAGAGTATGTCTTAGATGTTCAGAGCGATTTCAAAACCTTGCTCGTTGGAACTGTACAGGAGGTGCACTACTTTAAGAGGGTACTACGACAGTCCCTCTGCACATGATTGCAAGCATGTAGGCACGGCAACGGAGTAGTCATATTTATTGAACCCAAGTGTTGTAGTTTAAGCGACAATGTCGTCACGACGTGTTTGGTCCTAAATAAGTGTGAATCACATTATCCGGACTCGTGTATGAGATGCACTGCGCTAATAGACGTCAATGTACCAGCACCGAAAAACGTGGCTTGGCTTCGGTATTTGGTTCCCGTGGCTTGTTCCCGTTTTTTAAGACTGCTGGAAATGCTTCAGTTCCGCCGACATTGTTGGGTTTTTCTCTGTGCTGTCTGTTTGGAACAATCAATTCGAGACACGAATGTGAAGAACTGGGATATTTTCTTGATTGCTCGAATGTACGTATTTTGGTGCTTATGTTGCCCTTTTAGTACATGCTATAAGTCGTCGGCTGTCCGCGTGTTAAAAATCATTATGACCTGTTTGTGGCCGACAAATTATTATATTATCAGATGGTTATTTCTTGAAGATAATAGGCAATCATGCGAGCGTTGTGAGTAGCAGTGGTCGAAACGACGTAGTGAATGATTAATTGGCTGCTCATTACTTTTGGTGCTAAAAATGTCGTTTGGATTGTATGATTTCAAAGTCGGGCAATCCTGCAACGCGAGCTGGTTGAGCCTGTGCCGCACTGCGCGTAAAAAACGCTCGCGGTGGAGATTTTTCTTCTTCTAAAAAAAGGTGAAGTACTTGAAGAAAACCCGTTAAAACTTCGTTACGCAAATTTTGATACGAACATTCCTCGGTGCAATAATCGTGGGAAAATATTTCCGTCCACAAAACTGCGTTTCCCGGTCAGTGGCCAGGGGGTGGTTAAACGTGACGACTCTGATGGATAAGGTTGGCGACGAATATGCATATTTTGCACGCAAGTTTTGGTGCCAAAGTGCTTGTGGCAAAACATCTTGGTGACAGTTACGACAAAATAGTACAGCAAATGCGCAACTTCACGTGAAGCCTCCATGTTGCGATATTATGCCTCCATGGTAATAAGTGCTGCCCCCTTTTTTACTTAGAAAGTCCGCGCCTTCCCCGCGTCAAAATTTTGAAACCCGCGGGATCGCGTAGGCCAATTTTTTAGAAGAAGAAAATGCACATAAGCCCGCAAGCATTCAGTTTTTGGAGAAGAAAATCTGGGAGGCAGTGGAGTGTGCCCACAAATTGCCTACAAGCTGTCTGGTCATATGGCATGTGTCGAAATAGGTCTAAGCCACCAAAATGTATTTTCCTATCCCAGCGTTGTAATGCGCGCAGTTTGATCGCAATTGACATTTCCTGAATGAAATAGAACTTTGACGATGAGAGCGTTTCATTTCTTCTTTCATGAAGGCAGGCGTTGACATTAGTCTCCCGTGCTCATGGGCGAGCGGGCGCTTTGTTGCCCCGTGAGGCCACGATAACGACAAGCTGCTTCAGATGCAACGAGACGCGTGCCAGAGACAGTTGGCTCGTATCATCTTTTGAATTAAATCACATGACATCACTTTGAATTGAAGCTGAATTGCCCCGCGCGTTGTCAGTGAAGTGGGTGATATCAAATTAACCTACAGGCTACTTAACCACCGCAGCACCGTCGTCTCCGCGGTTGCTCAATTCATTTTTAGATGGCGTTCTGGCTCATGAATATTGTAACACCGTAGAACGCAGGACAAAGTCCCTTCCCCAGCTAGCTAAGAATCGAGCGGTATTGGAGGTTAAAGTACCCAAAATGTTAAAAGGAATTAGATAGGGGCATTTTGTTCTGCACTGCAACCAAGGACCGCTAGAGGTCAGTATGCTGGTGGCTAGAACGAGAAGACAAGATTGTTTTGTTTTATTAGGCTCGAGCTCGTTGGCCATCAGTTTTGGAGCTACGAGGTCTTAGAACATGTCCGAGGGCATCATTCGCATATCCCACTTCCAAAAATAAGGTGAAAGGTAAGAAGATAGGAAGCCTGGAAAGAAGTGGCTAGGTAGGGTGGCCATTCTGGGCTGTCGTCGTCAGCAATGATGGCTCCCACGCAGAGACCCAGTCGGGGTTTGTAAATGAGCTTCGGGGGAACTTCCAACCAGCATGGCCGGGACGCCCCACTCATGGATGACAGCTTTTCCCCTGCACCCCTTGAGACGAGGAGGAAATATGAGGCAACGTGACAAGTAAGCTGTAAGTAAGCTGGATGAGTTCTAAGCCACGGTAGGGTCAGGTCTGGAAAGAATTCATCATAAGCTCAGAGACGGCTCTTCATAAGTCTCTCTAGTCTGGAAAGAGGTCATGATATTCTCAGAAAGCTACTCCTCATGTTAAAGAAAGGATGCATGGTAGACACAGAGCGGTCCTTTTCAAGTCAGAGATTATTACGGAGCAAGAAGTGGGCATCAAAGCAGCAGAAAGGTCGATCTCGTACCTGGAAAAATCCTGCCCTGACTTAAAAACCATCTTTTTAAACCTACGTTTAATTCAGTACAAGCCTGAAGGCCCTATGTTCAGACAACTGTGCGTGCGTGCATCTCTCTGCCGCGGGTGCATGTTTTTTTATCTTGGAGTACGGTTTTTGGTTGGTTACGTTTGGCCCGGGCGCTCGTCCCGGACATGTGCGCCAGGACGATCAATAGGCGGCGGCTCTTTGGAAACATCGACCCCGTCGGAGTAAGGACACGTTCAAAGAGTACATAGGCAGGTTCAGATAGCATGGTAGCAGTGAGATAAGTCGGCTGCCGGAGGGACATCGACACGGAGGCGGCGATGGGAGACCATATCGGCCTGGCGCGCCGACGGCTTGGCGCTCGGCACCCACACCATGGGCAAAATGTGAGCCCGGCGGAGGCCCACCGCCGACGTTTTGGCGATTCTCTGAAATCTCCGACCATTTTTTCCTGTTCTTAGATAACTAAGAATACGCGGTCTGTAGGTCTTTTGAGACCGGGTGCTTGCACATTAATTCTGATCTGCCGTATGTAGTGCGCTCTCTTTGTTTCTTACATTGCATCGCAGTGATCGATATATCTAATACACAAATATGTCGCTAATGTATGTTGAGTGGCGTGCCGACCCTTGTCTGCTATTTTTATATGCGCTTCAATAAACAGCGTCTAGGAAAGAAACCAGACCAATGAATACTGTGCGGCTTGAACTTTGCTCCATCAGACACGATGCGCCGCAGTCAGGTCCATGTTTATACGTCGAATTAGTCATCTCGCATAGTTCAGATAGTGCGCACAGCTTGGGGCGACTGTGATTTTTCACGACCGTAATCGAATGATTTTGTCACGACGAGTTAAATACGTCTGGGTTTGAAAGGTCCCACTCCCTGCAGAAATGGGGGAGTCGGCTGCTGGTCGATCTCTTTGCGGTTCACAGATGAGGTGGAACGCATTATTACACGTCGCTGGCCGCTAGTGAGAGTATCGGTAGTACGTGTAGGGCACAGTTGATGGATTCGCGACTGGCAGAACGTGAGACTCGCTTTTCAGCTGCTTCCTTGCGACTCCCAGACGGGTGGAAACTCGGAAAAGGCCGTTGGGCTGTCGGAAAAGTTCGTTGATTTTTTTCCGTTGGTGGATTGACATGCGGCCACAAAAGGGTCGCTGCGAATATGACCATGAGTCACTGACCCTTAGCAGCCAAATTCGGTCACTGAGGGTGCCGTTGTTATAATCATTGCAGCAACTCCAGAAGGCGGGGCTAGCACATATGAGCGGATGAGGGATTCCGGCGTGCCGATGTGTGATTCCAACGACAATGTATTTTGAGCCGATGGGGATTCCGGCATGCTGAAGAGGGATTTCGGCATTATTCAGTGAAGAGAGAGAAGGGGGGGGGGGGGGGCCTGCGTGGTGATGCCGCTGTGAGCCTTACCACTAGGCGGCTATTAATTACTGGGGTTAAATTCTGAGGTATACGTGGTGTATGGGCTGTACGATTCTGCTCATAATTGAGCGGGTCTGATTGCGCTGCATAACCTGCAGACTCTGTATAGAGACTACACTTAAGGCCTGCCTTTAATATGACCGGCGACAAGCATTGCGTGAGACGGTGTGAACGTGTGAATGCTGGTTGCGAAAGTTTGTTTTGAAAAGGATGTTTGCTGCCCATGTTAGGACGAAAGCATCTGTTTCGTAAAAGCCCATGTAGTGTCGGTCCTCCCAATGCTTTCGCCACCAACTGCAGTCGCCTTTGTTAGTCAGTTCATGACAGGGAGTCGCCTCGGTGGTAATTACCTGCTGATCATGCAGTTGGCCCGCCTAGCCAACAGCCACATAACAAATGGTATGTATGATTGCTCCAAGTAAATATGGTTCTTAACGATAGACATATCACTCCCAAGGAGCTTTTTTTCTTTCGTGAGATTGATTTTTAGTGACTACAGCCACTATCTCTGGGAAGGTATTCATAACATTATGCATTATATAACGTCCATCTGCGAGTACGTAACTTCAAAAACCATACAGGAACTCCATCTGAATGATTGAGTCAGTCATGGTATATTTGCTTTTATTCAAGCTTGGCTTTGGAATCACGTGATTGCCGTTTGGCGTCGGTGAGAAATCCGTCGAGTGAGCACGACAATATTGCTGAAAAATGAGGAGCCATTACTCCTAGTTACGCAGATGGCAAGAAATCAAGTTGAAGAAACACCGACAAGGATAATGGACAGGCCGTGCATAACACAACCTTGGGTCCTTCCGTGCATATTGGGGTCAGGGAGCACCCGACACATTTCTTAGATAGCTCACGTCACGACAGTGAACTGACATGTTGATATTATGCCTGGAAATGGCCAATTTCCGATCAGGTAAGTCCCATTGCGAACTCGGGAGGAATCCGTTTCATATCTGAAAAGAGTCCATCATATGCTTAAGAACGCAAGCCCTCAAGTCGGGATAGAGAAAGGGGCAATCGCGAACTCAAAAGGGACGTTTATAGGCCAGGGGAGGATCCGTTCCGTGCTCAGGAAATGAGAATTTCGGGCTCAAGGAAATGCCATGCCCGGTTTGGGCCCTGGATGGGCCATCTTGGTTAAACTCTGAAATGGGACGTCTCATGTGTCTTCGCTGAGTTTAGGAGGGGCATATTCCCCAGGGACTGTTCACGAAACCGATCCCGTGATCTACGACTTGTAAAAGACCGACGGCCGTCAGCAAAGCAGATTGGTGTACAAACTGATGTAGTCCATGTGCAGCTATCATGTTTGCTATAGGGCGGTGGACCAACATTTAGATGTTTAACTGTCATGCACGAAATGTCGCACACGATATACAGCTACCACACTCGGCGGAGGCAAAACCAATGACGATATGAGAGCTTGGTATCACTAGCGAATTATGGGTTACAGCTGAACGCGCATTATATTTATGTAGCATTTTTCCACATGTAGCACTCATATTGGGGTGTTACGTTGTCTGTTTCGCTATCCGAGGAATTAGGTTGCAATCATTGGTTATGTTTAAGTAGTTGGCCAAGCACCAAAGAGGTATGTTTACATTATAGTTTGCATTTTATTTGCCATGGTGGTAGCAGGATTCGCGTACGAAGCATGAAGAGTTGCTCGTTTGTCGCAACAAACATTCTAGGCCCTCTAGCCCCAAAACAAAATGTAGGTTTGCGTAACACGTTGTGAAGAAGGAGGTCCACAACAGTCACACAATATATGTGTACGAAGACATGCAGTACGAGGAAATGGGCTTTCAAAGAACGTACATGCGAAGAAAACTGTGTATAGGAAGAAATTTGTCACTAATAACCGCGGTGTATAAACAAAATCCGCTGAGCATCATTCCATAAAAAGGGTTTTTGCAATACCACACTGCGGTGCGAGAAATTGCCCATCCGAATAAATGTGTCCAACGAGGATTTCCAGCAAAAAAAAAAATGTACGAAAACTTGCAATGCGAATTTTTGCGCATTGAGAAAGCGACGTAAGTTTGGTGCAAGATTCCATAATTTTATTGTTTGGATCGAATCAAAGCATGACATCTTTTTGCTTGTAGTGCTTGAATTTTTCGTGGACATTCAATTGTTGAAGCTCATTGCTTTCTTGTCAAGTTCAGAGCGCTGAACTGCGAGATGGCCGGGTTCAGTTCTTTCAACTGAGCATGAGTGTACGCTCCTGGTTGAGTTGTGATGTACCATTTGGCTTTTGCAAAGGGCTGGGTGTGGTGAGCAGACAGTAAGCCCCTAACTTAGAAAACAATAGACCATGAGGCCTGGTGATGCTCCAGAAAACGTTCAGCATTGCTGTGCCTGCCTCTTCCCTCCAACCCCAGTAAACCAACATGCGTCTGTTCGCCCCCCGCTGGCCGTCAAGGGGAACGCTATGAGGGAGAGAGTCGCGACCAGCTGACCACCGAAAACAAGCCTATTAAGTTAAATCCCGAGAAAACTTGCACCAACTCGAAGTGCTTTCGGCAAATGTGTTTCATCTTGGCGTGCGTTGTTAACGCAATAGTTCTGGTAGTTTGGTTTGGCCCAGAACGTGAGAAGGAAGTGGTGCCCTCAAATGGCGTGGCACGTGCAAATGACAGCCTTTTCGGCCATGACGTTGCGGTGTGAGATCAACTAAATGAAACGTGCAGCAGTGAGTATTTCCTTAGTAAAGGAAAGCGAAAACGATAATGTCAATCTTGTCTGATTTACTCCGGAACGATTAGATATGACAACGTATTATACACAAAAAACCCTCAACGCCTATACGCAAAACAGGCTAAGGTCTAGCAGATGATTGTCAACATAACAAATCAACAGCTGTTTCATAACCCGTGTGCGTTATTTATGGCAGTTTTCTTGCGACAGTTGATTTCGACGCCTACAACAATGCATGCACCTGCGTTAACTTCCTCCCTGCAGGGTGCAATATTTTGCTTCTTCTCTTTTATTATTATATTTATATATTTTTATATATAGATGTATTATATATATATATATATATATATTTATATAGATATGTATATATATTTATATTATATTTATATTTATATATATATATATATATATATATTTTATTTATAATTCTTTTGGATCCCCTAACGGCTGTGTGCTATCGATTATTTCGGCTTTGGTGCCTTCGTTCTGTACGCACCATTCAGTCTGTTGGAGCATTCCTTCCGGAGTGATTTCTTAATTCTTCTGCAGCTCAGCCAACGCGTGTGACCCGCTTGGGGGAGAGCAGAATCGATCGTAGAAGCTGTGCTCGCTTCCCTCCTCTGTCACTCTCACCGCCGTAGCCAGCTGGGCGTCACGAGGCGCGCGCGGCTAGCCGCGTTAGGCTGGCCGACGTCCGACTGCCTGCGTCCCCCCGGCAGCTATCATAGCGTCCCTCCACATCCGCCTGCCGACTGCGGCGATGTTTTGTTTATCAGAGCTGTCGGCGGTTTTTTCCAGCCTTTCAGCATCCAGAAACGTCAGATCTTGTCCCTGTCAGCATGGGGACGCCTGTCTAGCTCTCTGCGAGCACAAGGATTAATAAATGCTTCATTTGCTTCAATGTTCTAGAATTAAATGGATGTATTTATGCACTGGATCTGGGGTTAAGAGCACGTGCTCAGCCAAGTTTATGGCGCGCACCGATGACCCGCCGCCAAAACTGTGCGGCTCAGTTCGACGAGTAATATTGCCTCCGCCCCTTCTGCCAGGTAGGACCACCCACAATGCTGCAGCGCATTCCGTCTCGTCCCTGCCAAACTCCGAGGATTGCCCCCCGCCCCACTCCGTTCCGGCATTGTTTAAACAACTCCCCTCCCCGGTGCACGATGTTGTCTTGCTTCCCATATAGATTCCGGCCATGGGCTATTCCTTAGCCCTATGGGTTCTTCATTTCTAAACATTTGAGTTTCTTGGGCTCGATCTTCGTCGCACGACTTATTGGCGTATGCGGATGTTTGTGCATGGCGGTTGGGGCAACGTCGTTGCGGGTGGTTAACGCGTCAGGGACTTTTACTCAGATTTGATGGTCGCACCAGCTCCATTTGTGGCGGAACTGACCAGCTGCTGCAACGCATGCCATCCACGACTGCACTAAAAGTTATGGCAGTAAATATTATAGTAACTGTGTCAGAGTGGTGCTGAAGCGCCCAGTGAACTCGATGCGTTTAGCGCAAAAAGCCGCGGTCGTCTGCTTGGACCATTTCAGTAGTGGCCACTGCTTATTTGAAGGGAGTATTCTGCATTGGTATGGGGATTGGAACTGACATGGCCATTTTGTAGGTCATTCGGTGCAGCTCACAGCCCTATCCTTCTTAAGACCTAGACCCTCTAGTTCCTATGCCAGACGCCCGAGTAGGTGGGCAGACTATTTCAAGGTCACCTGGGCATTCATGACTCCGTGGTAACGTCATTTAGATCCTGCCATTTGATTGGCTATGCGGCGATCAAGGCACTATAACTGAATTTGTCGAGTCGTTCATATCTGGCGTTCGTGAGCGCGGTTTCCAGCTCAAACGATCGCCGATTGTCTCATTGAATGTTGTGCTCGGTACCATGACGCAATTAATAACGTGTTGAGGAGCACATTTGCCAAATTGCTAGAGAAATTGCGTTGTCTAGAATTTATTCTCTTAAAACCATACAAATAGTTAAAAGTGAGCTCATTTTGTCTTATCTGGTGATTGCTTCAATATTTTCAAATGTGGAACATCCCCGTAAAGAAAAGCGTCGTAACTAAAAATGCAAATGCAAGTCAGGAAGATGCCGTTTCGGGAAATATACCGGGACATGACGAGGAAAAGCCCAAACGCATCCACACACATGAGTCAAAAACGCAGTTTGCTGTGCGTAGAAGCATCACAAGCGAGT
>NW_023596467.1:174808-185118 GCF_011947565.3 Pollicipes pollicipes
AAGACATTTTTGAAGGGAAAGGTGAAAAGTGATTTTGAATTACGTTATACGTACTGCACGCAAACCCTCCATTCCCCAGGTACGGTTGCTGTTTTCTTACGTTCTCGTCAACGCCATCCCGCATCATCACAACTTCCACCGTCATGTTTTTGCGGTAGCTTTAGAACGCAACGCGATGCGGCCCTGCAATTTGGCGCATCTTTCCGTTCAATACGAGTTTCAAAACCTTCGTATAAGGGCGTCTTAAGAATTGAAACCCTTATAGCTTGTTTAGGCACATAGAGATTAGCCAAATATTGCACAAGCGTCCCAGCGAGTGTAGACATGTGCATTTATCATCGGATATTTTCAAGCATTTTTGGTCTCATCACTTGTAGCAAACGACTTTCAGCGAGTATTGCGGTAATGGCTGGCCGGGCTGGCATGAGCCAACTTTAAAATTGCCTTTGAATGTCTAGACCCTTTCACTCTGGATCATTGTCAATTCAACACATTTAGAATACGCTTTATGTCTTCTAATTTCCCACACGCTCATGACAAATTTAAGCACCTGGATAGTGTAGTTAAAAAATTAGTGCGTTCTGAGTAAAATGAAATGTAATAAGAAATATTTTTCTAAATCAGCTAGCTCGACCTATCGTACACCAATGACCTGAACAATAATGTCGTCCAAAATTGCCGGTAATGTGCACAATATTGCAAGATATTCTAGGACATAGACAATGTGTTGCCGACGGAAGCAACACGCCCTGAGGTAAAAGGTTTACACTAGGTACCGAGTGATGTCGCAGAAATCTGGCCAATTTCGCATAATTTTATGGAAATTTTACATCTGGCTACAGTGAAAAAGGTGTTAACGCGCCTGAGGAAATGGTGTTCAGAATTTCGCGGGCGTTGTGTCGTTTCATTTTCGTGGTACCCTGTAAAGCCTTGAGGAGGCACAAACCTTTCCCCCACCATTTAGGCTTATTTTTTAACCAGTACCACCCACAGATACATACATTCTGTGCACTTTTTTAATAATTTAATTCGAACCTTTTTGATCAATGGATTTTGGGAACGTAGTCATGATGATGATTTTAAGTGCGTCGACGGCAACTGGCCCTGCAGCACCCAGAACTATCGTATCACGAGGCAAAGTAGCAATTCAAACATTTTTTTTTTAAACGCAAACGCCGTCAGCCTAAACGACTGTGAAAGTTTGCATGGTGCAGGTGATTAAGCGTCGCTGCGAAGCGTACCGCAGATAAATTTAAGAGGCTTTCCAGTTCAAATAGCTCAAGAGCCGTTACCTAAAATGCCCAGCAATTTAAGATCTGAGGCATTCCGTCCAAAGGACGGCACTCGCGTTCCACCTGGGTCACGACAGGCAACACGTGGTGCAGAACTAGTAGGTCACAGCATCGGGACAGACCATCAGCAAAGATGAGGTACCGGTGTGTGACTAAGTGGGCCCTATGTGCAGGCGGCAAAGAACGACTTTCTCTCTTCTGTCTTTGCGGAAACATGACTGCCAAAGCTCGACCCGAGCTGCTGACTTTGAGCTTATTGATGAGCTAATCCCAGCGGTTCTCCATCGCTCCTGATAAGTGACGAAAAGGCTGGTTCATCTCCTTTGCAGGTAACGGTGTCCACGAGTATGGTCGTCCCTCGCGTAGCACGCTTGGCTGCTGCATCGGCAAGGCCATTTCCACAGATCCCATGTGACTAGGGATCCAGTCCAAAACACCGTTTTTTGCTCGATCCAGTGAGGTTAGAAGCGAGAGAATATCTTGAGCAAGCAGGTCTGTGTAAGTTATCATATATCATTCAAAGGAAGCCATATGCCCCAAGGCTTTACTTTTATGTCGCTAGTTCCCTATGCTTTCGCATGTTTATCGGTGATATATGAATCTCGTTGAAGTGAGCTCGAAGGAGGAATCTGCGTGGGCCAGGCCTAATAACACGCCACTATTGTCTAGAAGGTCTTGAATGCGCACGCAGAACGGTGAAGTTAGTCGTGAACGACGCTGTCGAAAAAGCCGTAACATGCTACGCCGAAAGGGAAGCCATCAAAACGTCCAAGATCGCAGCGTCCAGCGTTCATGTCATCCAAGATCGCAATATCAAGCTTTCATAACATCCCACATGCATCCAATTCCGTGCCAATTGGGGCGTTCATAGGATCCAAGCGCGCAACATCCAAAGTCGTAACATCCAGCGTTCATAGCTTCCAGCGATCACGGCGCTCGAACTAGTTTTGATTTCTTCCGCTAGCTGACACTACATCAGCATAATTCTTTTGACTCCTGCCGCTAGATGACAAAACAACGCCATATCTCACTCGTTTGTCAACAGATGGCAAAGCCAACTTGGCATTCCACTGATGATCATGTGATTTAGTGGAGCATGGTTGCTACGAATTGCCTAGAGCGCCTGGTAGCGGTGTCTGGCCTGGGCGCGGCCGTGCCCCGGAACTCACCGGCGGAATGAGCACAGGCACGATGGGCGGCGCCACGGCCGGAGACGCGGCGGCAGGCGCGGGATCGGCCGGGACCGCTGCGCCCGCGGGGCGGGCGGGGTCTCCTGCCGCCGCCGCCGCCGACAGCCCTGGCTCCATGCATAAGCGTGCTGGCGTGACGGATGGATGGGTAAGGCTGGCAGCGCGGTCTAGAGGTGCATGTCGAAGGGTAAGGAGGTCATCTTCAAGCGTTTCTGTGCGTCAGAAGGGCGGTGCGGTGACGCCGCGGTGGGCCGCCGGCACCGCCTCGGGTGCGGCGGCTGCGGCGGCTGACTGCTGGCGGGTATCGCATCATCCGGCTCGCTGCGATGTCTGTCGGTACTGGCTGGCCGGCTGGTGTAATGGGGCAGTGCGCACCCGTCAGTGAGATCGAGCCTCTCTGAAGGAGACTCACTGTGGCTGGCGACTGAGACTTGCCGACTCTCAGGGGCGGATCCACATGGAGAAGCGGAGATGCGGGACCATAGCCGTGCCCATAAGGGGATGGCCACTGTCCCGCGTGCCCATAGCCGGTCAAAAAACGCAGTTTTTTAAACACAAAACGCAACAAAATTGAACGTCTTTGGGCTACCAGGCGACCAAGAACAGTTAGAACAGTCGCAAGCTAAGGTGAAGGCACCACCAGTAGACAAAAATAATTATTCACTGATTGAGAAGGTGGTAGTTAAGAGACTCTGAGGCTCATTACGATGCCGAGACCCTACGCTGTTTTCTGGGGTCTCATGTCCACTTGCTGGGTGATTCCGATCGCTAAGGAGCCTTCCTCGTTGCCCTAAATTTCTTTGCATTTGCTCGGAGGGTACTGCGTTGTGTCGGGACCCTTTATGCTGGCGTGCCTGAGCACCATTGTCGAACAGGGGCCCTCCGCAGTTTCTTCCCATTTGCCCGAAAAACTGGGTACGCTATAACCGGGACCCATGTGTTAAACTGCGAGGGTATTTTGGGTTATTCAGGGGCCCTTCACGTTGGCTTCGGTCAACCTGCCGACACGCTCGCGATATGGCGATGGGCCCTTTACAAGGGTCTGGAGCCCTTCGAGTTCCGTGCCACGCAGAGGGCTCTACGTTGCTATTGGGGACCCCATCTGTTAACCCGCTCAGGCACACTCGATCGTTCGGGGCCCTCCAGAATGGGTGCTTCCATTTCTTTTTTCAAGGGCCTTGCGCTCTTATCAGGGATCCATCTGTTAAGCTGCGGGCACACTCCATCGTTCGGTGGCCCATCACACTTAGTCTTGGGTTCTTCCTATCAGCTTTTGACGGGATCCCATCTGTCAACGTGCTTGGGCACACTCGATTGTTCAGGGGATCTGCACATCACTCTTGGGTACTTTCTAGTTGAATTTAGGGTCCTACTATCCGCTAACAAGCCTGGACAGTCTTAATCGATCAAGGGTCCTGCACAGATTCTTTACATTCGTCCGAAAGGCTCCATGCGCTATTGCCGGGGTCCCGAATGACAGAGTACGCTCGGTTGTTCAGGGGTCCTTCATATTGGTATCGGGTTCTTTCCACTTCATGAAGGACCCTATGCTGTCGCTGGGGCCCGTCGGCGGTAACACACCGAGGTACTCAATGCTCAGGGGCCATTTACATTGATCTAGGGCTCTTTCCCTCTCATCTCATTTGCAGGAAACCCTTCACTCGTCCGGGGCCTTTCCGTTAACCTGCCCGGGCCCTTTTTATCGCGTGGCGGCCCGCTGCAATGATCTCAAACACTTCACATTTGCTAGGGCACCATTAACTTGCTGTCTTGGGCCTCATTCGTTCATTTGCCAAGGCACTCTCCATCGCTAGCGGGCATTAATTCATGTACACTGGTCTTGGATTATTCCCCTCTGCTCAGAGGGTCCTGTGCTCCGGTCGGACCCTAACGTTAGCCTGCCGGGGTGCTCCCGGTTAATCAGGGGTCCACCATATTGGTCTTAATTCCTTCTTGCTTGCTCTGAGGACCTTATTCTGCTGACGGGAGCTTCTTTACTGCTCCACCGTGGCACCCACGATCGTTCAGGTGCCGTTCCTATTGTCTTCTGCTTTCCAGTACTATAGGAGGGCCTACGACGTTGACACGGACCTAAATGTTAATAACAAGGATTGGGGCTTTACGTCTCACCGAGTGCCAGGAACATTGCGAGACCGGTGACTTAATCAGGTATCATGTGGGATGCAATGGTTGTGGCCGGTGCCCGAACCCCAGACCGACATGTCCAGAATCGAGCGCAATAGCCAAATATCGCCATCGTCCGAACCTCAACCTTCATCGACTGGGACACACTTGATCACTCCGAGGCCCTCCAAATTGGCCTGCAAAATTGAAGGAAAAATAAGAGGTGAAAAAGTATGTAATCTTCCCCCAAAATATGGACGTCTCCCAGATTGACACACTTCACAAACTTAGGGGAGGGGGTAGAATCCTGAGCTGAATAGGAAAGTAGTACATCCCCGATTTGTAGATTTGTGCGACTATGATATTGACGATCTGTGATGATGACATCTATATGACGACTATTGACGATCTATAATAACCATTCTCAATAAGGACAAGAGCAAAAATGGTATAAATCGGTATTCAGAACCATTACTACCTCCTATCATGAGGAGTGCCATCAGACTTTAACATCGAATCCACGGTTCTTCTCAGAGGGAGGAAGGCTGGGTTGTGACTGCTATAGTGAGCCAGCAGCCCTTTCGGGTCTTAAAAAGGCGGTCTGGATAATCACAGGTCTGATCCGGATCTACCTTGATCGAATCCTCTCGCCCACTTATCCTAAACTGTCAGTGCCTCTTGTCGCTGGGGATAGGATGCTGAATCGCGGCACCGCCAACGAAGGCTAAAAAATTAAGTCTTAGGCAGGTATTCATGACACTGCAATGCGAATGCCACTTGCAAAGTCAACGTGCTTTAAAAATCACGCTGAAAGTTACCATCTTGTCAGGAATAGAAATGCCATGTCATTCAATCATTCATGCCTTGTTCCGTGTATTTTTAACAACGTGACAGCAGTAATAAAAGAAAACGCCTTTGGCAATGTAGATAGAAGCAGCTTTGCGGCGCTCCTGATATACATGCATCATAATTTAACCTTACCAAGTTCCAATGCAGTGCCTCGTAAATATGGCCGACCAGCACCAGGTACGCGCGTGACATCACTTGTGCGCGAGGATTGTGTGAGACACGGTGCGCTGCGCTCGACAAGCCACGCACGAGCACAGAGCCACCGGCCACGGCCCTGGTTGGGCGCAATTTGGCACTGACACTAACGATAATGCCTGGCTTGGAATCCTCCCCTTTCAGTTCCAAAGCACATACATATAAGCAGCGTTACTGCGACAACAGTGAACAATTAGATATACATGATTCCACTTGCCCAGCTATCACCTTTTGCGCCGACGACCAACACTGAACGATAGTAACGCAGTGTTTGGACATCACAGCTCTCGTACTATTTGGGCTTCCCAAAATTAAGCCCATTGTACCAAATCAACCTTTGGTCTCCTTTCAATAAGTCACGCGTTTCAACATGCGACACGCACACGTCACACGCACCGTCTTTTGATGCGTGGGCAACCGGTCACAGTCGGCAACAAATTGCTACCTGTCTTCACACAACTCTGCAACACGCTGATAAAGCTTTTGTTCTGCCGTCAGAACTGTTTGGGGGAGGGAGTCCCAGGACGTTTGGAGGGGGGGGGGGGGGAGAGAAGGAAGGCGACTGTATCATCATGCCAGAACCAACGGGACCTGTACGTTCTTCCTTGGCGTCCGAGAGCGCCCTGTTCCTGTCATTTCGCTACAGCTACGGAACGCAAGACGAGACTTCTAGACCTGTACGGTGGGGTGCTCGGAGGCGGCCCACCCGAGCACGTTCGCCAGGTCTGGGCACAGACCGGCCTCGCCCTGCCGCCGTCTCGTTCGCGCTGGAGTGGAGGGTCGACGAAATCTGACCTTAGCCACTTCCACATTGGTGGGTCTGGCCACTCGCGTCCGGGCTGGCCGGGCCGTGTGGCCAATAGGAATCAGGCCAAGCCGCCCTGCCCAGTGCAGGCCCACGGATGAGATTGTCGCTCTGCTCTGCGTCATCAGGGGCAGCTGTCATCTTCCTCCCTCAGAAGATGAGGACTTGCTCGCCCCAGCTGACCTTGGGATCAGATGAGCGTGTTCTGGTCGCTGCTGACCTCGAGGGAGCCGACCGAGCCGCCGGTGCCGACGGCCGGCCGCAGCAGCGCCGTGTGCTCGGTGTGGTCCGAGCCGAGCGAGCCGCTGGCCGGCGACAGGTCGCCGGGCAGACTGCTCACCTCGGCTGCTGTCGTCACCGGGCTGCCCTGGCTTGGCGTCGACTCGCGCAGCGTCTGCAGCTGACACAGGTCCTCCTCGTCCAGCCACAGGCTCTCCCGGTAGGCGGCGCTGCTGCTGGTTGGACTGACATCACTCAGGATGACCGGCTGCGGCGCGGCTTCGGCCGGCGGTGGACGCGGAGACAGCGGCAGCGACACCTCGTCGATGGTCTCAGGGATCTCGCAGGGCGGCGGCGTCCGGCGTGCTCGGCTCCCGCGCCACTGGCGCCTGTGTCTACTCGCCGGTCTGGTCCTCCAGTGCGCTCATCTGAGCAATGGCACACACAGGTGAGTCGTGCGGCGATCGCCGTACAAAACTGTCATTAACGCCGCGTGCGGCGAGCATGGAGGGCAACGCGCCAACGTCACACGTATAGTCACGCAGGGTGGCGAAAATAGTAACACGGAACAGGGACCCAAACAGGGAGCTGTAATATCTGCTATGGTCTCGAATGAATCAAAAAGGGCACCTCGAAGGGGGGGTGGGGGAGCCAATGCTGTTCTGACGAGCGAGATGAACACAAAAGAGCTCTGATGTTCAAAAACTCGTCTGACTTTTGCGTGATTTTACCCCAGGGAGTGCTCTAAAGTGTCCAGTATTTTCTCTTTATTTGCAACCTCTGGTGGTCTATGGGGGTCAAGATCCAGTTATCACTTGTTTGGCCTCCGAGTAAGCGTCATATCTCCAAACCTTGAGAGCTGAACACGTTGTGGAGCTTGCCAGGAATCACTGCTGCAGTAGTTGACACCCACAACAGTATAATAAATCGAGCTGCATGCGCAAATACTAGTTCCAATTCTGTCCATTTGGCGGGAACGCGTGCCATCTGGGTGGACTGACGCACCTCGAAGTTGTTTCCCCGGCGACTTTTCCGGAAACGGAACGTCTTCCTGCTCTGCGCCTTCTGACGCTGCAGCCGGTGGCGCTGCGGCCTTGATGTGGAGCCCTCGTCAGCCGAGCCGGGGCTCATCGCCTGGTCCAGGTCCGTTGCTGAGTCGCCTGCAGTTACCGTTCAGTAAATTGGAGGGCGCACACCTAGACCTGTGTCAACGCGTCAATCACGGCACTAGAATGCTACACATATTTGGCGTACAGTTTTTATGCAGAGCCCGTAATAAGCTTTATACATTTAGCTGTGTTCTGAGGCCGCGAACATTACCGCACGAACAGACACACACAACACACACACACACACACACACACACATACTCACAGGCATTGCCATCACTAGGCCATGCTCTGCGATTTTCAGCCTTATAGGAGCATGCGAGAAGCAGACGCGTATATAACCACGTCTAGATTATCAGTTGCCTAAATCTATGATCTTTTGTTTTGGCAACGTTGAGGCACTATGCCTCTATTAAACACGCGTCCAGGTGGCCGGCTAGATGCCCTTCGCTCGGGTGGGGGGTCAATTTGGCCTCCCCTGAGATTTCGTGAACCTAAGAAAGCTAAGAAACACCCAAATTTACAGGATGTCTTGACCTGTACATGGACTCACTTACGTAAAAAGTTTTGATCTTTCTAGGTCATGACATTTAGGTCAAATAAGGCCAAACAAGGTCAAATTCCAGATTTGTCTCTTAAGTGCCTCCAGAAACCCCTAGGCAAATTTCCAAGCGAAGGTGACAAGCCCATTGAGGTCCGTGACCTTGTTGACCTTTTGAAGGTCATTGTTGACCAAAATCATAGGAGACTGCTCTGAGTTTTGCCTTTGAATAAGCGACAAAGATTACGCTAGACCGGTATGTCCCTAAAACAAATGTCGACCCAGCTTATCTTAGGTCAATGACCTGCTCGGACCTCCAAGAAGTCAATGGAAGATGTATAATGCGGTTCCTGCTGTCAATAAATTCGAAATGAGCACCAGAAACTATCCCATACAGCAAGCCTTAGAGTAATAAATCAGGTTGGTTTTGTTCTTAGTCTGACCTTCATACCTGACCATAGGTCAACGTAATTTGCTCATTCAATATTTGTGGTGCCTAGAAAGCATCTCAGAGATGTATGGCTTCGTCAAACACTCCGTTGTTGAATCAGATTGAGCGATTCCCTAGAAATTGCCTTCGCTGAAACCATGGCCTGACTTTAACCTGCCATAGGTCAGCGACCTTACAAGGTACATCTAAATGTGTCATGTCAAACGATCCGCTATTCAATTGTCTACAGGTATGCAAAATTTGGCGCGGCTACACCGCGCCGTTCGGAAACCATTCTGGAAAAAACCTTCGGGGGGTCATTTTGACCCCGTACCCGAGCGCATGTTAAAAATGTCGTTTGTCTGCATCATCAATCAGCATTCTGCTATATTTAACCGTTATTTGATCTGTTGATTGTTCGTCATGTATGTGTATTGTTGCGATACTGTATGAGCGTTTGAAAGTCGGTGAAATCAGAGCTCAGCCAATGTGTCGAGTGGCAAATTTTTCAAAAACGATGTTTGTCTTTCTGTGTCTGCTTTTTAGTCCCGAAGAAGCTGGAAAGCGGAAAAATTGACATTGACATTGAACTTTGTCTCTTATATGAACAAAGGCTATTTACTCTACTTCACATGCATCAAATTGAAACATTGAACGAAGTATGAAATATTAAAACGAAGTACATGAGAAATACCCAGTCTCCGACATTCACGCAGCAGTGCTTTTTTTTCTTCGCCCAACGGGTAGGCTATGGCGGCGATGCGAGCGGCCGCCTTCTCATGTCTGCGTGCCCTCTACCCGCTCGCCCCCTCCGGCCGCGTCGTCGACACAAACCTATCTGCGTGCCCTCTACCCGCTCGATCCCTCCAGCCCCGTCGCCGACACGAACCTGGCGTGGTGTCCGAGTCGGCCGTGCTGTGGCGGGAGCCGCGCTTCCGCATAACAAACAACGACTTTCTGTAGAGCCGGGGCTCGGAGGTGGCGGTCCTGGCGTCAGCGACGCCTAGCGGCCGGCCGGTGCAACCACAACGGCCAACAGCGCGGCGCACAGAGGAGAGAAGAAACAGCAGCGAGGTAGGTCATGCGGCGAAGACAGCCACTGTAGCGCTCCTCGACGGCCAGTAGACAGATTCACAGGCTCATTTTAACCATGGTTGGTGTGGTGGGCACATGTTGGAAGTGGTTACACGGTTGGGTTGGGTGTATAGGTTTCATTTTAGGTATGGGTGTGGGTATGAGGTGTCTCCCAGATATTTTTGGTGAGAAGTTCCAAGATTGAGGCGGGCGGTGGACTTGATTGACCTGCCCCGCCGTGCGGCGGCCGGATCGGGTACAGAGGATCGGTGTGCGTGGAGGCCTCTGCCGGCCGCGGGGAGGTGATCGGCGCGGGCGCCCGCCAGCCCGATCAGCGGGCGACAATCGACACAGGTGCCCACCGGGCTGTTGCGGACACGCTAGTGGAAAGCACATCAACTGGTCCAATGACGGCTACATCAAACACATTTTTACACGCGCACACTATCGATCGCAAAAGGTTAAGGGAACCGGCAGAGGAC
>NW_023596468.1:0-2335 GCF_011947565.3 Pollicipes pollicipes
ATCCGTCGTGGTTGATGATCGTTTTGGTCCCACCCATTCCGCTACAGTCGGCCGACTGGAGTGGTACAGTAGAAATTTCAGTTCCACCTCGTCACACTGGCTCCCACCAGACTGGGTACCAGGTTTTTGTCTCCTTGGCTTTCTAATGAAACCCGGTGGATACAAAATCGTACTGGTCAACATTTCTCAAGCGACCTTCGGTCGGAACACGACAGCAACATGCCTGGCAACTGAACATACAGGCAAAGCTTCAACACAGAATACTCAGGGCTATAAAGGGACAAGCTTAAATATCCCAGCTTAGTCGAAATGTGCGATTGATAGACAGATAGATAGATAATAGATAGATAGATAGATAGGTAAATATAGATATACATATATATATATATATATTATAATATATAATATATATTATATATACATATATGTATGTATTATACATATACGTATGTATATATACATACATATATATACATATATGTATATATATGTATATATATACATATATATATATATATATATATATATCTATTATACATACATACATATATATATACATGTATATTACATATATGTATATATTATATACATATATACATATATACATATATGTATATATATGTATATATATATACATATATATATATACATACATACATACATATATATTATATATATATATATATATATATATATATATACATATATGTAAAACACCAATACTACGCATGGCCAGTAGGCACGTAATGCATTTCTCCGGCACAACAGCTCGCAACGCCAGCCAAACGCAGCACGTGTCACATAAAGCGTCAGACATGTAGCGTGCCGAATGGCGCTGAAAAAAGCACGGTTCCAGGAGACAGGCGATAAGGGTTAAATCCCTCCGAAGCCCGAGCAAGACAAACCCCTATGGAAATTGTCTCCGTCTCGTCGAGTGATGCCTTCTGGCCACTAGCGGCTGTCTTCTTACTGATATGGAAACCAATACTAAGTTCAGCGCAATTATGTATGATACCATTGCTGTCCATGACTCCACAGCAAACGCGTTTATCGTTGAAAAATGGAAGAATGACTGAGCAAGAAAATACTTGTAGTCTGTACGGGTAGCTCTAGGGCAGTTTTATCCTCATTTTTTCTGTCTCTCACCCTGGTAGTCAGTAAGCAGGGTTTTCACCTCTGCAAAGTTGAACGCTCGCATGACTCTTTCAAGTTATCTGGCTCTCTGCTACTGACAGCTCTGAACTATGCGGCCTGAAGATGAGCCGTATTGCCCTCCGGAAGTCAAGTGCTTCACAACTTCGAGTTGAAAACATGCCGCACTCAGGGACGTCACCAGGGGTCACGGATGAAAGCGTCCCCCTTTTTGAAACAGGAGGGGATCGTTCCCTCTTACCAAGAGCGAGATGAAACAAGAACATAAGTAACAAGTATGCAAAACAATACTCCGCTGAAACTGTTGGCATTATTAGCAACTGTGATAAAATGGTGGATATAGTTCCAAAAAAAGACAAATGAATTGGAAATGGCAGACCTATTTGGTAAAAAAATGATTGGCTTAGAAACTAGTTACGCTTCTAATTGCATCTGCGCGCGTACAATATGATGTGGATGGTGTAAATAACGCCAAAGATAGGTTCGCAAGCAGAGTGGTCTTGCGTTCAGGGACGGAGTGGGCACAACAGAAGCTGATCCAAACACTGTGCGCTGCCGGCATTGCCCATCGCGCACAGATGTGAGCGACCACATGTAACCACTGTAATGGGGCCATGGACATTCAGGTTGTTGTCGCTTTAAAGCCAATACAGCAAGAAAGACCCATTGATCAGGCTCGCAGATACAAGACAAGGCTGTCGTATAACTAAAGTCATGGAAGTTGAACAGTGGTTGAGACTGGCCAACGTTTAGGCGATTAGGGGTTCTGTCATGTATGGCGACAACAGAGGTGAGTCAATGAATTGGGAGATAGGTTGGGTTTGCAGGCAGATTAAAAACCTTCCTAATCATATCAAGCTTGAGACGTTTTGGGTGCGCATGACTGGGAGCCTAGAACCCCACGGTGGTCAATGCAGTGGTAAATAGCGGTCAAATTTGGTGCGCCATGAGTGGTGCCGCATGAGACGTGCTCAGGGGAGTGGCTGGGGTGAAAAGGCTTTTGTCTGTCACCGACGAGATTTTAAACAGCCTTAATAAATTCACCTATAGCTAAGGTCTACTCAACGTCGCACAATATAGCTATCAATGGAATGAACCACTCAAAACAAAGATAAATCACGAACGATGAGTCATAACCGTGAGAAATGTGTTCGCTCCGGAAGCCTCATTTCCACTTGAGTTT
>NW_023596469.1:0-22323 GCF_011947565.3 Pollicipes pollicipes
GAGTTTACGCAGGTGAGGCGGAGCCCGGGCCAGAGGTAAAAACAGGTGAGGCGGGACCCGGGCGGGGTTTAACACAGGTAAGGCGGCGCCCGGCCGGACCAGGGTTAAACCAGATGAGGTGAGAAGCGGGCGGGAGGTTGCCCAGGCTGGGTGGGAGCTGAACGGAAAGTAGTTGGGACGTGGAACGGAGTGGGAGCCGCGTGGGGCTCAGGTGAGTTGGAAGCCGGGTGGGAGTTATTGAGGTGAAGTGGGACCTGGTTGGGAGTTACCGAGGTGAGGTGGGACTCGGGCGGGAGTTACCGAGGTGAGGTGGGACTCGGGCGGGAGTTACCGAGGTGAGGTGGGACTCGGGCGGGAGTTACCGAGGTGAGGTGGGACTCGGGCGGGAGTTACCGAGGTGAGGTGAGACTCGGGCGGGAGTTACCGAGGTGAGGTGGGACTCGGGCGGGAGTTACCGAGGTGAGGTGGGACTCGGGCGGGAGTTACCGAGGTGAGGTGGGACTCGGGCGGGAGTTACCGACGTGAGGCGGGACCCGGGTGAGAGTTATCAAGGTGAGGTGGGACTCGGGCGGGAGTTACCGAGGTGAGGTGGGACTCGGGCGGGAGTTACCGAGGTGAGGTGGGACTCGGGCGGGAGTTACCGAGGTGAGGTGGGACTCGGGCGGGAGTTACCGAGGTGAGGTGGGACTCGGGCGGGAGTTACCGAGGTGAGGTGGGACTCGGGCGGGAGTTACCGAGGTGAGGTGGGACTCGGGCGGGAGTTACCGAGGTGAGGTGGGACTCGGGCGGGAGTTACCGAGGTGAGGTGGGACTCGGGCGGGAGTTACCGAGGTGAGGTGGGACTCGGGCGGGAGTTACCGAGGTGAGGTGGGACTCGGGCGGGAGTTACCGAGGTGAGGTGGGACTCGGGCGGGAGTTACCGAGGTGAGGTGGGACTCGGGCGGGTTACCGAGGTGAGGTGGGACTCGGGCGGGAGTTACCGACGTGAGGCGGGACCCGGGTGAGTTATCAAGGTGAGGCGGGACTCGGGCGGGAGTTACCGAGGTGAGGTGGGACTCGGGCGGGAGTTACCGAGGTGAGGTGGGACTCGGGCGGGAGTTACCGAGGTGAGGTGGGACTCGGGCGGGAGTTACCGAGGTGAGGTGGGACTCGGGCGGAGTTACCGAGGTGAGGTGGGACTCGGGCGGGAGTTACCGACGTGAGGTGGGATCTGGGGGGAGAAGTTATCGAGATGAGTTGGACCTGGGGAGGAATTACCGAAATGAGGTGGGACCCGGGCGGGACTTATCGAGGGTGAGATGGACTTGGGGGGGGGGGGGAATTCCCGAGATGAGGTGGGACCTTGGGGGGGGGGGGGATTGTGGAAGTGAGGTGGGACCGTGATTCAGAGCTTGACGGTCGGCACGGCGTGACTTCGAGCTGGAGTGCTTTGAATCGGTTTGTAATGGGGTTAGGTGCGACCCCGAGCCATATCTAGCTCAGATGGGACATGACCCTGTTCGAGTCCGCCTGAGTGACTCCTGACTCACAGCAGTGCGCACTTTAGTGATTTTATCGCACTGTGTTTGTGAGTTTTTGTAAAGTCCTGTTTATTTGTGTTGCAAATGTCTGTGATATACACAAGCCCTTGCTTTATACAGCGAGTACGTCATTTAGACTCTCCTGTCGGCGCGCACTTCCTCGCAGATGGTTGTTGCCGGTGCTGACTGACTCTCAGTGTCTCCCTTCAGGTGAACATTGAGCTGGGTTTCACCACCCAGCTGGGTATCCAGTCTCTGGTAGAGGGGCTGCTGCGGCGCTGACTGACTCTCAGTGTCTCCCTTCAGGTGGACAGTGAGCTGGGTTTCACCACCCAGCTGGGTATCCAGTCTCTGGTAGAGGGGCTGCTGCGGTGCTGACTGACTCAATGTCCCCCTTCAGGTGGATATTGAGCTGGGTTTCACCACCCAGCTGGGTATCCAGTCTCTGGTAGAGGGGCTGCTGCAGTGCTGACTGACTCTCAATGTCCCCCTGTACAGGTGGATATTGAGGCTGGGTTCACCACCCAGCTGGGTAATCCAGTCTCTCTGGTGGAGGGGCTGCTCCGGCGCTGTTGGCACTCTCGGTGACCTGGTGGACCCCGTTCCCTCGCATAACCACGCGCAGGCCATCGCGCAGTACGGCTCCGACAAGCGGACCTTCGCTTCGGCTGGAAGGTAACCACACTGACAACACATTCAGTCATCAGGATGTAAGACTTAGTTCTGCATACGACATCCACAGCAGCCGATGTTGTGTGCTCCTCGACGGGACTCTGCGTGTAAAGTTAGTCAGGGATGATGTCCATTGTTTTCACGCAACCCACTTCAAGCATCCGCTAGTGGGGCTGTTCGTTTGACGTGTTAGGTCCCACATCGCGGGGGATATCGCTCCCGTCAAGTGTTGCGCGTCCAGGAGTTGTCTCTGCGTGACTCCTGTTCCGTGTTGGTCAGCTGCGGACGTGACGAGCACGCTGAGGGCGTGTGGCTCGGAGCTGCTGGAGCGGGAGCTGGCCGCTCCAGGCGCCGCCGCCGTCGCACTGGTCGTGCCAGATGGCAGCGTGAGTGAACATATTCTTTTCGGTATGGAGTAACAGCGTCTCGCTAGGCCCGCTGCCACGGCCAGCCGTCGTGAAGAGCGCCGGCCAGGCTCTAGAGGGCGCTGCGCACTGTCGTGTCCAGTCCCACACATCGATGACCTGTGCTCTGCCGCGGACGTTTGTCGTGGCCTGTCCGCGTGCCCGATGGCTGGCCCCAGACGTCTCCAGACGTCGGCAAGCGTTTAGTTTGCATTTGCGCCTTGCAGCCGCAGCCTACGCCTGGCTCGTCGCTGAAGGCAGTTGTGTCTGTAGGTACTTAACTTGCAACCGCAAATGTGCCAGTTGATTGTTCATAGCGGCCTAGGAGCGATTTTTCGATACTCGAGGGCCGCTTCAATGGCACAGTCGGCGTCTAGACTGTATCCTGCCTTCAGCCTCCGCGTGTCCCCCCGCCTCCCGGTCGCCGGCTCAGCTCGTCTAACCGCCGTCCGGTCGCCGACTCAGCTCGTCTAACCGCCGTCCGGCCGGGCAGTGCCACTTCAGCCGCTCGCTGCGCGCCCAGCACGACCGGATGGCGGCGCAGGGCCGGCCTGGGCGGAGTCTTCGGCGCTGCACGTGCAGCCGGACGGCGCGCTGACTGGCCCGCTGGCGCGCCGGCTCCGCCCCGACGCCTGCGCCCAGCTGACGGCGGGCCGTCGGCGCGCGGCCCGGCGACGCGCTATTGGTGGCCGCCGGGCCGCGCCAGGCGGCGCGCGCGCTCATTGGTCGCCTGCGGGTGCAGATGGCCGACCGACTGGAGGCGAGCGGGGTGGCAGTGCGCCGGGCCGGCCCCCACTTGGTCTGGGTGGTGGACTTCCCGCTGTTTGTGGAGGAGGAGGGCCGTCTGGTGTCGGCGCACCACCCGTTCACCAGGCCGCACCAGGAGGACGAGCACCTGGTGCACTCCAACCCCTCGGAGGTCAGCCAAGCGCCGCCTGCGGAGAAGGCCGGGCGCGTGCTGGCGTGTACTTCGGTGGATGAGCCAGCACTGTTGTTCGGGCGATTCTTCGGAATTCTGGAAGTTGCTGCATGTATGCTGGTGTGTTTAGAGACTACCGTACCCATAGGTGATCGGCAATTACGGAATCCTATAGTCAGCGTTATTATGTCGGTCTGGTCGACTTCACTTATAAAGTGCAAGTGATACGGAAGTCCCCATTACACACACTGCATGATAGTCATGGATGGACAAGTCGCTACAAACAAAGGATGCCGCTGCTGTTTTGCGCTGGCGCGGTCGCCCATGTCGCCACCCTTTCGATAACACGGCCGCGACACACCAGCGGAAACGTGTGTTCCCCAGGCCCGCAGTCAGCACTTTGACCTGGTGCTGGATGGCTGGGAGATCGGCGGCGGCTCGATGCGCATTCACGAGCCCGCCCTCCAGCGGCACGTTCTGGAAACTGTACTTGGCGAGGACACCGCGCCGCTGCAGCACCTGCTGGACGCGCTGGCGAGCGGCGCCCCGCCGCACGGAGGCATTGCGCTCGGTATGTCCTGGCGGCTCTTGCCAGCCGCGCCGCTCTCGCCGCTCCTGGAGGTACTTCCAGGACGAACCCGGCAAAGGAGCTGATGGATGATGGAGCGTCACATGTGGGGATGTGACGGCCGAGGTGCTAATAGGATTATAGGATTTGGTTGATTGTTCTAATAGGCACAGCGTGGTGCTGATGTCTGTGTGTTCGCCCCAACATTCCACCAGAATGGCCGAAAACTGAAGTGGCGTCATGGTTGTTTGCTGGGTAGCCATCCAGCCGCGCGTCGATGCTTGATTGCGAAGATAAAACACGCAGAATGCCAGGATAACGCGCCGTGCGATGCCGCGAGGCGGCCTTTTGTAGCTTGAAGCGATCCCAGAAGTGCTCCCGATTGGCTCCGTCCAAACGAATGAATGACTGTCCGCATTCTATAACCATTAGTTAGTACGTGAACTGCATCTCTTTAGATGCGTAAAAGCTATCGCAGATACGACATTCCGTATTTTCATGGTGTTTTGTCACCCGGTTGTTCCACTGGCCCCCCACGATTTTGGCGCGTATCAATCCGTGTCATTATCTTCAACTGCTCGCCTATTTCAGGATTGGATCGCTTGGTGGCGCTGGTGTGCGGCGCGCAATCAATTCGTGACGTCATAGCCTTTCCGAAGACGTCCGACGGGCGGGACCTGATGGCTGACGCGCCCAGCGACATCTCTCGGGAAGAATACGACCTGTATCACCTGACCAAGCCAAGCTGAGAGACGCCGCCGGTGACCCACGCCAGTGTATTGCCACAGGGCGCGCGCGGTGCTACAGATGTGACAGCTTACGCCGTCTTTCGGCCTGAATGACACGCGAAAGGTTCCGATGCGCAAAATACAGCCGGCATCGTGGCGGCGAACCCGTCCTGCCTTAAGACGGCAACGCTGCTGCGTCCCATTTGGGGAGGCGGCTGTCAGTTGGCGATCGTCCGTCTGGCGGGTGTCATCGCCCGATTACACACTCACGTGCCCAACACACCGCGCCATTAATCCACACGGCGGCGTTCCGATGCGCTAAAAGTGGATCGGGCGCGAACGTCCTGACCAGCACACGCGGAAATGACTCGCTGACACCCGTTCGGCGTCGCCCCGTACCGCCGGGCTTGCCGTTCCACATTTCGACGCCTCCAACCGCCTTCCCCGGCGGCTGTGGTGGTCCATCTGAATCGGTACCAAAGCCCTCGGCGAGCGTCGCCCCGTGGTGCCGGCGCGCCACCGCCCTCGTTGTCCCGCCCAGGCATGTCCGGGCATTGGTCGCACGCCCTCAGTAGTACGCGCGCCGCGGGTTGTTGAGCGGGTTGGGACGGAACTTGTAGGCGAGCATCATGCGCTTGCGATAGGCCTCGAACTCGTCGTCCTCCTTGCTGACGTCGGCCTGGGAGCTGGCGCCGACGCCGGCCGGGTCGAGCGTGCGCTTCTGGCTGATGGGTGCCGTGATACCGCTGCCGTCCGAGCCCAGGCCAGAGCCCTCCGTCCAGCCCATCTTCTTCAGCATCTGGAAGCCCATGTTGTCCTCCTTGATGCGGAACTCGCGGTAGTCGGACATGTCGGGCTCGCGGTCCTCCTTCAGCGCGCGCCATTTCTCCATGAAGCGCTCCAGCTCGTCGGGCGGCAGGAAGTCGCCGATGTGGTGCTTGCCCTCGTTCATCTGGGTCAGCTCCTCGGCCTTGGCGTGTGTCTCGGTCATCTCAGCCTGGCGCCTGCCGGACACAGTCAGGTACGTGTAAACGGCACGGGCATTTCATCGAACGCAGAGTGCCGGCGCACCACACGCCGCTGTATCCACGCCAAACATATAGACGCGTTTAGATGATCCGACGACGCAGAGTCCCACAGCGTTCCTCTTGCAGCAACCGTGAGCAAAGGTCTACTCTCAAACGGAGCAACTTCCCATGCGCACGGAAATTGTCAGAGGGCCACAACGGCCACATTGTGCGGACATCCGTGCTCACATGAAACAATCGCGTATCTCATACTGGGGGATGCCAGCGCAGCACAAGCCAGCACCTCAGGCTCAAGAGGCCCGCCGGTCCTCGCCACGACCAGGCTGCTGCACCACCGCACCAATGGGCCCCGCTCGCGCGTGACGAGCTTCATCGCGACGCCACAGTGCGGGCTTCAGGGTGTCGACCTCTTGGCACAGCGCGGTGTAACGACGGTTAGCAACACCCGCTAAAACTGCTGGTTGCAAAAACTGGCAGACGAAGTCCCGCAGAAAGAGTGTTACGCTGATGGAGAGAAACGGGAGAGCAAAATAAATTGCACATTGAGTGAGTGTTAGTAAGATAGTGAGGTTAGTAGGTAGAGCTAGAGTTACAGTTAGTAGTGTTAGTATTAGTGAGGTGCATTCATCATTGCTAAAAGGGGTTAAACTGATGTATGGCTGACGGAAATATCAGAATACCAGAAAGAGCGCGTCTGGATTCCAACACGCGACTTGAGTAGTAAAATTGTAATAGGCAGGTTGATGAGCTTGATCGGCCGGCAGCCACCCGTTGGCCGCAGATGGCAAAAGTACAAGCTACAAGCGAACACGCTGTGTAGCACAAGTTTGAAAACCACTGTTACAACACGCATGGGCTGATCCACCATATAGTTAGGCCACGACCGAATGTGCCATGCCAGCCCACGGTAAAACTTAAAAAGAAGAAGATATTTCCGTCACCCAGGAAGGTTAATGGTTCCCTCCACCCACCACTCGAATCCAACGTCGGAAAAGCATGCATGCACGCTTGCAAAAGCATGCACAGGGTAGCTCTTGCATCACTGAATGCATTGTGAGGTTGTTGAGTCTTCTTTCGTACCTGCTTATGCATCTCACAGTGCCAAAAATACAGCATTACTTTGTCAAGCTAACGCGTATTTATTTGAGGCATATTTTATCATCCACATTACTTTACACGCTTACTTGCAACCTGTTAAATATATGTATTCACTTCTCGATGATCATCCAAGCACATGGTGGTAAAACATCGTGATTGGCTGTACGAAGAATCGTACCTTACCGTACGAGAAATCGTAACAAACCCAACATATGGCCACCTGTCCTTGGCCATAATTCTAGACACTAACTGGTGCACCAATTATAGCAGATGCACCACATGCAACTAGCATCTGCATGCAACATGTAACAACAACAGTGCAATTAGCAAATGGCTGAACTGGTTCCAGCTAGGTGCTGTGCCAGCCCTTTTCAACCCCATCCGCTTCTATGCGACAGGGCTGCGCATTCGTCCACCATGCCTGGCCTATTTCAAGCCATGCACACCTGACAACACACCAGCTTCTCCCATCGGTACAGACACGGGCCAGACCTCCTGCGGTCCGGCGTCCGGTGGCCACGGCTCGGCCGGCCACCCCCAGCACGTACCGTTTGTGCTCCCAGGTGCCACCTTCGGTCTCCTCGTCCGAGTCGTAGTCGTACTTGACCTTGCCCTTGCGCTCGAGCCGCTCGGCCTCCGCCTTCTTCTTCTGAATGTCCTGCAGCAGCACGTTCATCTGCCGGCCGCGCACGGGCGCCGTCACCACAGGGCGCGGGCGCCGTCCTGCCCGGCGGCGGGGCGCCGGCGGCCTCGGGTGCGCCGCCGCGGTGAGACTCACGCGTCCCGGACCGGGGACGCCACGTCTCGGACCAGCTCCGGGGCCGAGGGTCTCGCGTCACCGACCGGGCGAGCCGCCGTGGGCTGAGGGCCTCCCGTCCGCGACGCGACTGTGCCACGGCGCGCGGCGCGAGTCTCGCGCGGAGACACCCGTCCGAGTGCCAAGCGGGCGGCGCTGGGAGGTGGACACCGCGACGCTGCTGTCCACGCAGGTCACGTTTAGCTTCAACCAACGCGCCTGAGGCCATGACTTACACTGTGCATACCCGCAGTGACCTTCACACGCCCGTGACATTCGGACTTTATTGGGCTGGTGTCGTCGGCCTCACCTTCATCTGGTCCTGACACTGTCTCCACTGGTCATCAGTCATCAGGTCCACGTTGCCGAACACGCGCTTGGCGTACGCTATCAGCTCCGGCGACTTGTTGACCAGCGCCACCGGGGTCACTGCAACACGCGCCCATCCACCTGCATCAGCAGTTCGACCAGCCCATACCGGCAAGCCAAGTCCGAGTCATCAACGGCTTCCAGCTGGCCGGCGGGGGTATGCACCACGGCGCTCCGCATACTGTCTTTTTTAACAGATCTGCTCGAAACTCAACGGCAGTTCGCAATCCTCGTGAAGACTCAGTGCGTCAGTGGATTACCACGGAGCGAGGTGCCTGTGTGGCACGCGCACGCGCGCGCGTGCACGTGCGTGTGGTGTGTATGTGTGTGTGGTCCGTGGGGCGGCCCACCTACCCATGGGCGCCGTGACCAGGCCAGCCGGCGGCAGCGGCGCCCGGTCCTCCTCGGCGCCCCAGCGGCTGCCGCGGCGTCTCTTCCGCTCGGCGCCGTCGCCGCTGCCCGAGTCTATCGCAGCCGACAGGTCAGCACACCGAATACAGCAACCACGCGTCAGAGCAGAGCACGCCCGGGTGGGAGCGGGCGCGCCGGCGCCAGGACGTGTCACTGCTCTCAACACACGCCAGACGTGCATGTCAACTGTGTTCAAATCAGAGCGCGGGAGGTGCCCGGCCGTAGGGCGGAGGTCGCTCTACAGGAGCCCCCTCCTCCACACACACAGGGGAGCGCGGTGACAAGCGCCACGGCTCGGTACAGAGCCCGTGCCGGAGCGCTGGCCGACGACAGTCACATAGTCACTCGACGTTCGCCTGCATGTATAGGTCAGCATGTGTTCAGCTCCATAGGCCAGGACCCCCCATTAGCTCTGGTTGCCACCAGATTGAAGCCCGTGACCTTAGCAGTTGCAGATGTTGAATAACATAACATAAACGGAGCGCCTGACCTGGAGCCTGGATCGTGCCAGGGTAACCGCGTGTGGAACAATTTGAAAATATCGTTGATATTTTCGACATTTGATATCTATTTGGTTGATATCGGTGACATTTTCACGAGGAGATTCCAGTCATTTAGCGTAAATCTATTAGGTCTGATTTCTCGAGAGTAAATGCAGCTCCCGACTAGGAAAAAAGTAACGTTTTAACACTTCTGCTCCATAGGCGGGTTAGGCCTAAGTCAGGCCATCACGCACTGCTCGCTGCACCGGACGCCAACACCGTTTTAGGCTAATGTTGGTTTTCACAAGTCAGCTTATGCTGCATGGCCATTCAGATGGTACTAACCGGTCTGAAGAAACCACGAATAGACACAAGATGTTGATGAAAATACCACACGTACCAATTTCACAGCACCATCAGAGCAAAAAATGTGCACGCATTGTGTGTAGCAATCCAATACACGCTACATAATACCAGGGACATCATCAGCCCGCGACAAAGAACACGCACCGTAAAATCATTACCAACCAATAACAAACCAGACTGCCACAGCCATCCCACACGCCGGCTAAGAGACGCGTCCGCCCCCGCCGACTCCTCGCTCTCCAGCGCTCACCGTCTCTGTCGGGGTGCACCGGCTCGGCCTGCGTGCGCCGCTGCTGCCCAGCGTCGCCCTCAGCCGCCGTCGCCGTCGCCGTCGCCATGGCCGTGGCCGTGGCCGTCGCTGCCGTCGCCGTCGCCGCCGCCCGCTCCCGCCACTCCGGAGCGCCAACTGCAGACGAGACTGGCGCGCGGGTGAGACACAGTGCGCGGCAGCCGCCCGGCGCGGGGCGGCGGCCGGCGGCCGGTGGGCTCGCGGCGCGCCATACGTACTGGAGCCGGACGGCGACGCGACGCCGGCGCCGCTGCGACGATCGGCCGGCGTCGGCGGTACCGCGGCCGCGTCTGCAACACGGGAGCGGCCAGTGTCAGCGGCGCAGGCGGCGCGCACCAGCGCCGTCACACCGGGACTGGGAACTCGGCTGAGGTGCGAACTGGAGATACCAGCCAGGCCGGACAGCACGGGGAGAGGGCTGGAAACGGGCGGCGGATAACCACTCAATACGGCGGGAGTGACTAAAGGGAAAGAAATAGAATACTGTGATGCCGCTATCAGCACGTATCGACGACGAATGACAAATGAGCGGATCTGAGCAGGCGGGGGGGGGGGGGGGGGGGGGGGGGGCAAGAACAGATAGAGGGCTTCAATCAGACGTTCATAAAAATGAAAGCATTAGCGGTTTGTGTGATGTATAAAGCTTACAACAACTGAAACATCAGGAAAACAGTGGTGTGAGTGGCGTGCTCCTGAAATGACACACTGCATGCCGCATGTGAAGAAATGTGCTCCGCAAGTTGCGTTGCAATTCAGGGGGGGGGGGGGGGGGGGGAGGGGCGGCACAGAAGACACGAGCACTATAATTACGGGCCGGATTTGAGGGCCCGAAAGGTCAGCAAGAGGTCGTATTTAAGGGTCCATGCCCGCATGGCCGGTTACTCCAATACCAGCCAGAGGGCCCTGTCCGCTGATCAGGGACTCAGGTGATAAGAGCCTACATGTCGGTCAGACACCACCAGTAAGAAACAGCCAATTCTGCGTCGACACCGGCCTGAGGGCCTATTCCCCAAGCGGGGACAAAGCTTGAGCTAACAATTTAGCAACTTGTAAGGTCAGGACCGCAGCGTCTGTAAGGGCCCCCCAGTTCCCGACAGGGAGCTATGTGGTGGCAAGAGGCACCGAGTTGGCCAGTGAGTGTTCAAGGAGGCCCAAAATGCCTGCAAAGCCCACCAGAACCGACGAGCAAGGGCCCGATTGATTGCCCTATGGGCACGAAGGACTGGTCGGGGTCTTGTTCAGGGGCCCGAGTTCCGGGACGGGCCCGGGCCCTGAAATGAGCGTCAGAGGGCCCTTCGCGCCGATCGGGGACCAACAGTGAGCTGATAAGGGCCTATGTGTCGGTAAGGAGCCACCAGTACGGCGCAGTGGGCTCCGCGTCGGTATGGCCCTGGGGACCCTCTTCCCAAGAAGCCGCGAATCCGCGGCCCGCCATTTAAGGACTTTAGAGAACTGGACACCTCTGGAACAGCGCAGACCTCCATTTTGGTCAGAGACAACCAACACCGAATGGTGAGCTACGTGTCGGTCTGAGTCTTGAGGTTCCTGAACAGCGACAGGGACGGGACCCCGAATGTCAGAAGGCCTGTTGAGTTGGTCGAGGTCCTCTGACAATGAAAGGAAACGTGCTAAATCATGATGAGTGTTCACAATGAGAAAATGAAAAGGTTCTGTGCCAGTCAGGACCCCCAATGTCGAACAGTGGGCCCTCCACCCCGCCTCATTGCGAGTCTCTGTGCCAATTATCAGACCACCTGCGGGGACAAGGGACGTTGTTGCGTAAGGGGGGTTCCTGCGTCGATTCAGGGCGAGCTGCGCGAGTCAAGGGCTTCCCGCGTCAGGGACTAATGTGAAATAATGTGTCTCTCTAAGGGCCTCCAAATCGATCATGGGATCCCACCTTGTGTCTCGGATCTCGGAAGCCATGAAAGCGCTGGCCGGATTGCAGTTTGCGCAAAAACCGAACGGCGTTGGCCGGTGCAGATAACACCAGGCGATGGGTGGCGTGCGCGTGACAACCGTAATGAAATCACGTTTCCCAATGTCTTTCAAAATAAGAAAAAGTTGTGCCGTCCAAGAATAGGCTGGGCGTATCTTTTTTACCATTTTTTTCAAGTTGCTCTCTGGGCACCATAGCAAACACAGTAACCCGAATAAACATTCTACCGTTTCTCTTCCAGTTCCCACGCCAGATTCCAGCACCATTTCTCGGTGCTGTAAAGGTCAGTCCACTCTAATCCATCTAAAAATCGCGCAGGTGGAATACACGCCCAGACTGCCTTCTAAAAGTACGATTTGATGCCCTAAGGCGTTCAAACGTATTCGTTCTCAGACGAGTCAGCGTCCAGGCCCGCCCGTTGGCCATGGCTTAGTGTAAGCCGTGGAGCCTACGCCGCGCTTCCTATGGAAGATGAAAGCCTCGTGTCGAGGTTTTTGTTGCTAAGATTTGCCAGCGCCCGTGTTTAAAACTACGTTACATAATCTTTATCACATGTTGATTCCAGCTGACTGTTGAAAATTTCAGACAAACATGGTCTGGCCATGTTAATACCAATCGTTTACCCATTTCAATACATAATCGTATAATCGACTTATTATTACTAAATGTGTATAGCAGAAGTCGCGTAATGCATTATATCTTTGGTTTTGTAACTATACAATTCAGACCGTACTGATCTCGCGGAAGCTTCTGGCTTCTGTTACAGTTAGAGATGAAAAAACAAAGAAACGCATGCCCTCATTGAAAAACTGGCCACGTCCGGCGATTGGGGAGGGGGGGGGCTTTCACTTCCAGGGGGGATCCATGTCAAACCTGAGCTCCCCTTGCCAGGGCTCTGGCGGCGCCAGCCGCCATTTCACACAAAATCCAGCGAAGGTCTGCAATGATGACGATGTGTATCTCCTGCGCAATGACGCGCGCTCACACCATAGAGATGCCAATGCCTTTCCCGGTTCAAGGAAAAACGAAACACTTACGGGCTTTTTGCATCTGCCGAAACATTTCCATAAAGCTGCCGTCATTTTCAAACGCGTTTGCAGGACTGAGCTTGGGAGCTGGAGGGGCCGATTCCGTGTTGGCAGGCCTCTTAGGCGCTGGGCGGAAGCTGTAACAGTCACATGACGATGAAAATTACAACCAGAGAAGCACGGCCATAGTGTCAGCGGCGAACCAGGCACTTGACAGCTTGTGTATGGCTGTACCGATAGCCAACCACACCTTGAACTCCAACAAAACAGCTCCACACAGCTATGGAATACAAAAATAAATCTCTAGCTCCAAACAGATATGAAAAGATAAACAAATTGACAAGAGTGCAGCTATCTTTCAAAGAGCATTTCCCTGAATGCGACTTGGGTGCCATGGGTTTGCGCAGTCTGCACAAAAGAATGACGCACACGAGTTCATGCCGGAGTCTGCCGCTGTCCCCGGCCAAGGAGCAGAGCAGCAGCCACTGACACCGCGCCCCCCCCCCCCCCTTCCCCGCTCGCACCAGTGTTGCCGCCCATGACGTCGCCCACCTCTGCTTGTGTGCCTCGAAGAGGCGCCGTGCGCTGCTGCTGGCGCTGAGGCTGGCTACCGACGGCCCATCCGCTGCCAGCGAGCCGCTGGCCGCCGAGGGTCCACCCCTGCCGGCGGCGGCAGCCGGGCCGCTCGCGCCCGCCGCCGGCAGCAGCCAGTCGGCGGGCCTCGATCTCGCGCCGCTTCTGCTCGATCAGGGCCTGCTGTCGGCTCATCTCGGCTAGCTTGGCGGCCGGATTGGGTCGCGATGCCATCTTGACTGTGATGTCACTGACCAGGTGTCAGATGGCTGCCAGCAGAGCTGCTAGGCCTGAGAACAGTACACAAGTGTTCCAATGCAAACAATGTGTCATGTGCTGGGTATGTATCTGAAGCAAAGGAGAGAAAACGCAAGTGGCGCAAAAGCAGAGGCCATACTTGTACCCTCCTTAAAGAGGATATCCTAGTGAAACTAAGCAAGGTCTTAGTTAAGCATCTAGCAACAAATACTCTTGAGCGGCACAGGTACGTAGGAATTTACAGCATATGGTTCTGATTTCTCTGGTTAATTTATTTTTCCAGGGGTTTTCCTATCTTATGTCATGGCTTCAATGATTGCACATAAGTATTCAGCCAGCATTGGAAAAATAAGTGGTTCCTGACATAATGTATAACATGAGGTTTTAGATCCCAGAATTATGGCTGGGTAAGATGAAATATTTTGTACTCAACTAAGACACAACAGCTTTGGAAAACTATTTTTTTGCTCTGCTCATGGACAAAATCAAACTAGAAGGTGCAGCATCTTAGGACTGGCTGCTTCCATCATGAGCCATGTGTTCAGTGCTGGAAAAATATATGTTCCTTGGTATAATGTGTACCAGGAAATTTTGTATTCCAGGGCTGTGCCAGGAAAAATTAAAAAAATTGTACTCTGCTGTGACACTGCAAAAACGGCTTTAAAAAACTCATTTTACCTTTCTGTTTAAGGACAAAAATGAAACCAGGGGGTACAACAGATTGGGACTTGCTGCTTCCATGATAAGCCATGTACTGATATCTGCAAGAGCATAAATCTTGCACCCGCCAGACTTAACTGTCCAATAGCAAACAGCCTGTGTTGCCACCTGGGCATACGGCAAATAACACATGGAAATGTAAAAAAAATTCAGTGTGTGTCGAACGGAATCGCCTTTGAGCAATGTCGGGGAATGAAAAACGAGTAGCAGAAATGGCGCTGGTCTGTAAATTAGCAAATCTCACTTTCTGCGCCCTGAGCGGACCAACCCAGAATTGAGCATGATTTAACCTACCATTAACTACTAACCGCGTTAACTGCCCAGGATGCAACGAACGGTGACAAGCACCTTCACACCACACCACCTCCCACAGGCGGCCAGCGTACTCACCGCTCCACCCCTCCGTCGTGGAAATGCAAACAAGATAGTGATTTAGCGTCGGAAACGTCTCACTATTCAGTGCCTTGCGCACGCCTTCCAGCTCAAGTTGGAGATTGAACATAGGAACTTTCCAATTGGTCGGAAGGATTCACGTCCTCGTGACTGATTTGTCAAGAGCATAAATATTGAGCTTGCGCTCATATCTTGAACAGATTTGTAAACATTTCGAGAGCGGCTGTATAGAGATGGACATCACGGTTATCCCGAAGGACTTATTTGTACTCGTCCAGAGCCGCCCTGTGGTTGGATTTCTGGCTACTTGCTGGTATCCGGAATACAAGAATGTAATGGCAGATGCGGTTTTTAAACCAAGTTAGATTTGTCATTTGTGGGTGTGAAGTTAAAGCTGGTAATTCAAGCTTACTAAGATATCCTTTTAAGTCGAAAAATGTGGTTATAAATAGCCAAAAAGCTGTTCAGGGACAGCCATCTCACTCCGGCAAAAACACCAGGAGACCAGAGTAACAGGAGCCCATAACATGATGTGTTGATATCTACAAGGGCGCATATCCTGCACCCATAAGACTTACATGCCCATTAGCAAGCAGCCTGTGTTGCCACCCAGCTATACGACAAATGATGTAAGGAAATGTGAAAAATGAAGTGTAAGACCATTGAATGAATCGTCTTTAAACAAAGCCGGGAAATGAGAAGCGAGTAGCAAAATCGCACCAGTCTGCAAATTATAAAAGCTCTTTCTTCCTGCGCCCTATGCAGACCAACTTAAAACTGAACATGATTTAACCCGCCACTAACTACGAACCACGTTAACTGCCTAGTATGCAGCGAACGGTCAAACACCCACACCCAATCGCCTACCGCAGGCGGCCACCTACTCACGTTCCACTCCTCTGTCATGGCAACGCAAATAGGGGAAAATCGTTTGCTTTTTTAGTGGTTTCAACTTACGTTATTGGCCAAGAGAGGAAAGCGGGGCTCCCTAACTAATCCCGCACAAAAATCGGGTCATCTTAAATAAGTCCGGTGGCCATTTTAGACAGAAGAAGCACAGGAAAACCACACATATGCAATCTTGCTTTAAAAGGCTGGGCAATACGGAAAATAAGGTGAACAAGGAGTCATTCAAGATCATAATTTATTGCATATATGTGGGAAAACCCCCGTGAGTAAAAGCTTGCTTACGTTGGGTGCCGGGCCGTTGCCTTTCCCGGCAAGTTGCACTTACCACGGGGCTAAGTGGCGAATCGGGTCCCGTCAGATCTTCGTACCCAATGGCGATTGAATCACGAAGTCCAGGACAAGGTCGGTTAGGGCAGGATCATTGTCGCCTAACAGCGTTAAGAGGGTGTGGGGGAGGCGGTGTGTTAACAAGTAACTCGTGACATAGCGACGTTCCCGAGTAAGAGCAGCGCATTCAACCAATAAGTGTTCAACCGTAAGCCGGACATTACAAGTCTAGCAGACGCGTGGTGCAAAGCGACCTGAATAGATGACTGTGGTTGAGACGAGTGTGGCCACATCCCAAACACACCAAAACCACTTTTCTCTGCCTGTTCTGATGACACATCGCCCGTGTTTGGAGTATGAGTTTGGTTCGATACATGTGGCTAGCATGCGAAACATCCCATTGATTCTGCAAATATCAAGCAAAACGGACTTGAGTTAAATGAAGAACATCACCTAGTGCTAGAGACACTTCCAGAGGCGTTGGTAGTCGGACACCTTCGTTCGCAAGGGTGTCGGCGGGGACATTTCCCGCGATGCCATAGTGTCTCGGTATCCACAGAAAGATCACATGTTGGTCGGTGCGTAGCGAAAGCATTATATTATGGATGTCACACACTCCTGGGTGGTTGAAATCATTGAGTCGCTGAGGGCCAGCAGCGACGCCTTGGAGTCTGTGCATATCGTAGCCTGAGAAATACGTCTGACTCTGATATGTAACAGCCCTCGTTTTATAGCGCATACTTCCGCAGAGAACACCGTGCTGAAGCCTGGAAGGCGTCCGGTGAATCGAAGATCAGGACCGACTGCTGCTGCGCCAACCTGGTCATCATGAGCAGATCCATCGGTGTGAAAGAAAACGGATTCGGCGTGCGTATTTCGGTACTCCAGGAAGGCAGACTGTGCCTCAGCAGGGAACAATGCTGATTTCTTAGATATAAATAGATACTCTATTGATGAATGATTGCAAAGCCAGAACAGCGTTGACGGAGGGGTCGCGAGCAGCACGCATTCATGGGATGTCAAAAGATCGCCGCGCCTGTTGACAGCGTCGGACAGGAAACACGACCGCCGCCGCTGTTCTTTTTAGGGCCGGTCTATTGGTATCAAGAGCAGCGCATACCGCGCGCTTCATCACACTTAAGAATTTAATAACTTTTGTCTATTCATGGGCCCTTCACTTCCGCTCGCTGGTGTTCTTGGTCGCCTGGAAGCCCACAGACGTCCAATTTTGTTGCGTTTTGTGTAAACAAGCTGGGTCTGTTCGGTCAGCTATGGGGATCCTCCGGTCCACCATGTCCCCTCCCCCTTGGCCCCCTCGAGGCCCAAGCATGGGCCATGATCCCGTGTCCCCCCTTCCCCTTGGATCCGCCCCTCCGGGCACAAGTACTCAGGCCCGCAGACTCCGGCACCGCCGCAGGAAACCCGCTCCGTGTGGACGTTCCATGTCCCAGGCAAGGCTCCATCGGACTATCTCCGTGATCCCTTCGGCAACTTAAAGACTATCGGTGGTTTCACGCGTTGCATGGGTTGACGCTGCATCGCGGTACAGCGCATGTTCTTTCAGAGATGTCGGCGAGCGAGACTAGTAGATTAAAGCCTTGATGACCTTTACGTCCTGTCACCTCTGAGTTGCGACGGCTGGGTGATGTACGCCTGGTCTTGGACGCTGACACAGACGCCACTTCTCCCGCTGGGAGCCACGGCTGGATGATGTACGCCTGGTCTCGGACGCTGACACAGACGTCACTTCTCCCGCTGGGAGCCACGGCTGGATGATGTACGCCTGGTCTCGGACGCTGACACAGACGTCACTTCTCCCGCTGGGAGCCACGGCTGGATGATGTACGCCTGGTCTCGGACGCTGACACAGACGTCACTTCTCCCGCAGGGAGCCACGGGGTCGAGCATGTGCCACTGCTCATGCCAGTGACGCGGCAAGACATTGTGACGCTTCCCACTCAGTGACTCAAACGCGCCTGCACGGTTGAAGGGCTTGAGGCATGCCGGCGAGTTGAACGTGCCACTGCATTAATCCCAGAGTGGCGACCATGTAGTCTCCGCCTGACGCCGAACTGAACCCGACAGCACGGCGCAAGAGACTACGGCCTCAAAGCGCGGTACTACCGAAGGCGACGCGCGGAGCTGGAGAAAGGGCGACGCCTATTGACTACAGCTGCTGTCCGGTGTGAGGCTCACGTATCAGGGGCGGGAGGAAGAGGATCCGTGAACGATTCGCTCTCGCCAAGATCTGACTTTTACCCTATCGTGATGGATGGAGAGCATTACGCTGCTGATGCGTATTTTTATGTCTGTCGTGCTGCGGAGATGGACGTAACTGGTTCTGACCTAATTTGGATGTTTATCATCATACGACAATAAGGAGGCAGGCTTCAGTTCCCGGACCGGAGACAGCGTCGGGAGCAATACGGGGGTTACGTTTGACGTTATGCAGCTGGATAAGTCAGATGCATCGCGACATAGGCTTCTTGGGACTTGGAACACGCACAGATGCTTGCGAAGGCCTTCCCTATAACTGGAAGTATCTCAAAACAGTGTTCCAAGCTGTTTGTGTGACGTGTTTTGAACGCCCCCCTCCCCCCCCCCCCACTGTTCAGCACCAAATGCTAAAAATGGGTAAGATGTCTGAAACCAGCGCGAATGAAATGCTTACAAATGGCAAATGGTCTGTCATGGCCTACGTAATAAAGAACGATCTTGTCATCATTTCGCATCAAATGCATCGTTTAAGTTGGTCCATGTTGGCAGAAGCCTCACCAATATAAGGAACCAGATATGATTATATCTTAAGCCCATTTTCATCTCCATCATCTTGGAAAATATGCGTTGAGCCATTCAACAAATGTCGATGCCTTATTGGCATCCAGCGCCAATAGATGAACCACAGTTGGCTTTTTCAATCTAGGAAAGGTTTCAACTGTTAAACACTGTTACATTTAAAGCGGAACTGGAGCCAACCACTTTTGTGATTTTTTAAGCGTTTGGTCCAAGCCTTTTGATTGCACAGATTTCCGGGATAGACTCCAGCCTTTTGATTGGACGGATTTCCGGGATTCCCGGCTGAGCGGCACTTGTCGCGTGGAACCTGATTCAAACATCCGCTCGGCATGGTTCTCATATCCCCCCCCCCCCTAATGTCACCGGACCTTTAGCGTGGCCGCTGCCACCAGCCGCAGGCCATGCCAGTCAGGGACAAATAACGGCGCGATTGGAGCGCTTTCAACCTACCTCAACCACAGGTGGGAGAATCTAAGGCAGTCGATCTAACCAACTGAGCTACCGGAAAAGAACTGGGAATGCTGAATGAACACGAGTCGTGTGGACACGGGTGTCGTTTTGTGTTCTTCTGGGTGGGGCCATTGCCCCTTCCCCCAATGGCCTATTTGTCCCCCCCCCCCTCCCCCAACAGTGAGTTTGGCCTCCCAACCTGCTACAGCCAAAGTAAAAGCAGGGCAGTGCAAATGGGAAATTAAATCATATCAAGTCTAAAGAAGGTTTCTACTCATTGTTTCACAGGTGAAAGGACTAAGAAAGTGAAAACCACGATGTCGTGTCCAGTTGAAAGCAGCTAACTGATCTAGTCATATCATAAGACCCTCCGTGTTCGTGCCGCGTTTACTTGGATATTTTCTGGTTTTTTTTTCTTGGATGATGCATGTTTTCATTACACGATGAATATGTGCTGTTGGCTCTGATATCATTTTGTGCTATTGTCTGAATGCCTTGGCATTATTCAACGATGTTTAGACATTCGCAGATTGCAGCAAGTTGCGTTATTTTGCCACGATACGATACGACGCCTTATCGGAAATTAAAAACAGACCGACCAAATGTTAGCACCCAGAAGTGTGAACAAACTTTTAGCCGGCAACGTTTGAAAAAAGCCTTAAAAAGTGCCAACCCCCAATTTGACGTGAATATCTGATGAAACAGTTATGAAAACTTGGACGATCGACACCAGCCGACTAAACGGATAGCAGGTCGTCAGACATTAACCACCTGAATAACATTAGCGTGTCGAACATGCCTAACACGAGTGCTGCGTTGCAGTCTGAACCCCACCTTACGCGGCTTTTCAAAGCGTCTGAAGCCAGGAAACATCTACCTGCGTCGATACTGAAAGCTGGTTTCGACCATCGACACCAAACAAAATATTAATGATGCCGAACGACACCATCTTTCGCCGAGGCAGATCAAAGAAAACGTTCAAGAGCAGTGCTGTAGTTTCCGGCTCAATTGGGTGGAACCTGACTCCATAACGCTGAGAGATAAGTGTGTCAGATAAAAAAAACACCTTTTTAGAGTAGTTAAGCTAGGGCTTCCCCGCTGAGCCCCCCCCAACCTATTTGCGAAATTACACCCCGCGGTCGAGACTTAACGGCCGTGGCACGTGACGGATTCCTGACCAGATTACTCTGCGTCGGGCCTAGGATTCAGGGCCAGTTTCCTAAGCAGGGACGCGGTCAGAGCCCACGATTGACATCGGTCGGGGCAACTGAGACAGTGAAGGGCCCCTGTATCGATCTGGAGATGACAGTGCATGACAACGGTCCTGCATGGCAAGTAGTCCAGAATCGGCCCGGGGCAGTGTTTGAGCGGGCCCGCAGAAGGGCCTTCGATCAAGTGTTTGATTGAAGGTACGAATGACTCGCTGATGGCCACATTAAGGAACCTGGTCTGCAGAACCAGGCCCTGAACTGTCGGTCAGGCAGTTTCTTGCACCGCTTTGGGCCACCCTAGGACTATTAGGGCCTCTATTTTGGTCAGAGAACACCAACAATGTCGGAGGTCGGAGGTCTGGGAGCCTAGTTCCCAAACAAAAGGAAGGCTGGGACCCGCGATTTGCATTGGTCGGGACCCATGAAATAGTGAGGCCCATACGTCGGTTCGGGTCGACAGCTGGTTCTTTGTCGGTTAGTCGGCCCGCGTAACATTTGCTGAACAGGGACAGAGAATGGACCCGGAATGCCAGAGGGCCTACTGCGCTGGTCGGGGACCTCTAGCAATGAGAGTGGATATGATCATTGACGATGAGTGTCCATAGTGAGACAATAGATGTCGGGTCCGTGTTTCAGTCAGTCAGTGGTCTCATTGCATTTATCCACCCCATTTCACGCAGGGAACTGGAATGCGGAACTGGAGTTTCTGTACCAAATAATTGCCACCTGAGTCGATAAAGGATATGTTTTGCGCCAATGAGAGCCCGTGCGTCGATGTAGGCCCAAATTTCCGGGTCAGCGGGCCTTCGGTGTCGGGCAGGCGGCCAATATACATGCAGTCTCGCCAGAAAGCCCCATACAGCCCCACGCATACAGCCCCTGTTTCGCCAGAACAGCCGGTAAGCACCCCTTGCTTGGACGAAACGACCTTTAAGCCCCCGATTGCGAATCATAATGTGCCTCAAGTATTCTACCCAAATGGGCCCTTGCTCTGAAAAGGTGAGGAGTTTCCTGGGTGTTAAACAAGGCGGATAAAAGACAAAATTAAATAAAGGCCAACACAAACGAGGAGTCCATCCAGGGGTGCCACTCTGTATGCTTTCGGAGTGACTGATTCCCCCATAATGCTGACTTTAAGGGAATGTTTCAGATTTGAAGATATTGAAACAAGTATCAGCTATGATGAAATCAGCTGACTTACAAGTGGATTGCGTCATGGAACGTTTGTAATACGTCGAGGTGCTGGCAAACTAGCCGTGCGAGATTTCCAACCTAGCACTCACATACATCACTTCAACCCGCCGAAATATGGCCGCGGCGGTGCTGGAAGTGTTCGTCGTCGTCAAAAACCGTCATGTGCTCGCGTTTTTGGCCCTTGCTCTTGGTGTTTTTTTGCGCATTTTTCCGTGAGTTTAAGAGAGTTGTTTGCATTCATGTACTTGGTTATGACGCTTTTCTTATGTATTTGATCATGAGCTTCATTTCCGTAATAACTACCAACCATGTCCAACTTCTTATAGTACGTAGCGTGAATCGTGATTCGTGATTGAAACTGGCACAGCTTGCTCAATATGGAGTGAGAACCAATTGCCGTCCACTGAGTTCGAAATCGTGCTCATAGATGCCAGATCTGAATAGCTCAACGAAATTCCCTTTAAGGCCTTGAACGCCGCGTGGCAGAATTGGCCTATGGGGTGGCAGAATTTGAATGGCGTAACAATCGCGTCATGCATGCCTAAATGGCCTCGAAATAGTTAGCACGAAGTACTCACACGTCTTCGAGAGCGTAAGCTAAGAAACTAGAGGATTGTAGCTCTTATGAAGGGCGGGGCTGTGAACTGCGCCGAATGATCTCGGAAATAGCTTTTTCATTTTAAAACCCGATATAAATGTGAAACACTCTCCTAAATCCATTTTAATGCTCTTGTGAACCCCGCTCCAAATGCGCATGAGCGAAAAAGAAAACCCTGGGTCAATGAAGTGCAGCTAGTGTGGGTACAGCGGGTACAGTATAGGTCCTCAACGCATCACGATCTGAACCATCTTCGTATATCATCGTTGTGACTGTC